>NC_057799.1:155276772-155336358 GCF_018294505.1 Triticum aestivum | reverse complement strand
CTTTGCCGTCCGCCAATCTTTGCCGTCCGCCTTTTTGCCTCTTTGCGGGCGTTAAGTTTTTTTCAAACGGGCGGGGGGTGGGGGCCACCTCCCTCTTTGCCGTCCGCCAGCGGACGGCAAAGAGCTGGCAGATGGCAAAGAGCTTCTTTGCCGTCTGCCATTTCTTTGCCGTCCGCTTTTTGGTAGCTGATGGCAAAGAGCTTCTTTGCCGTCAGCTAGCAGGCGGCAAAGAGCTGGCAGATGGCAAATTAGCTGATTCCAGTAGTGATAATATCCATGATCATGGTTTGGGGGTTCTCAAAAGAGAAGGATATCACCGTGAAAGCGTGTCCTTGTGCGTCCTTCACAATGCCGAAGCACAAGCAAGTGCGATGTAGAATTGTCGTGGTAGAAGGTGGTTCGCTCTCAAGAGCTCAAATGGTCAACTCAGGTGAAGCGGAAGTCGACACAAAGTCCAAATATCCTACACATGCACACAACAAAAGAAAGAACGTATGCGCATGGTAGATAAACACATCATCCATCATGATGGTTCTCTTCTCTTGCACATAACCATTAGAAGCACAAGTGCATGAATAATATGATGCAACAATGGCAATATTCATGGCACTAGGTATATGGTGCAAAGAGGTGAGACAAGCATGCTTCACAAGAAATATGTCAAAATCTCCAAATATATGTGAGAATGCTATGGGGGCAAACTCATAAGCAAGACTAATAGCATTGTTGCACTCAATACATGGCAAATCATTTAGCATGAGGGAGGCAACATATGGAGAGATGTGACAAGAAGCAATAACAATCATGTGCAAAGCATGTAGATAGTTGTCATCAACCGCATGAAGTGAGCAAGTATAAATCATTGGTGATGCAACAAGGCAAGCAATCATAGTAATCAAGTCGTGCAAACTAGTGGAGCGAAGATGCAACACACTAGAGGAAATCATGGCAATCATGTCATGTGAGCAAAGAATAGGCATAGGCAATGCACATGACATATCGCAAGCACGAACACAAAGCAAGATCATAGTATCATCATAGGCATGGGGCACAAAGCAATCATGGCAATAACAAACAATATCTCCACCAAGCTTGCAAATACACATACGAGTACTAGAATCAATCATCATGTGTAATGCAAAGCATGGGTCATAAATGCATGACAAAGGCATAGGAATGAGCATATCATGCCAAGTGAACATGGCAAGATGGGCATAGAATATGTAATGGACAATAACCCATAGCCAAGTGAGGGACATGTAAAAGAAATGCGTGAAGTGTTTGCGCGAAGTGAGCGGTGGGAAAGGCAATCCATGGGATCCCAAGTCATCATTGCTCTCTAGAGCTCGTTTTGTCAACTCGTGGGATTGCGAGGTTGACAAGTATTCATGGGTACCTACACAAAAGAGACACAAATCAAAGAAATTGTGCGCGTGGCAAATGTACACATCATCCATCATGATGTGTATGTGCAAGTGAGTGTTAGCACAAGATAAGCATCGCTCAAAGAAATTTGATGCATGGTACAAGAACATGTCATCCATCATGAAAGAATAGTTGTTATGTATAACACGATGGGGATGCAAATTGAGCATACTAGTATATGGCACAACAATATCATTATGATTCATGGGGAGCATATTGTGCACACAATTAGTGGGATCATGCAATTGATGGGATGGAGCAAAATCTCCTAAAATGTATGAGGAAACTATGGGGGTCTCCTCATGAGCAATATTGGAAACATCATATGGAGAAAATGGACAACATCCAAAACAATGGATATCCGAAGCTAGGTAGTCATGGCATGGCATATGAGATAAATGATGCAAAGGAAGCATATCAATATCATCACAAGAAAAACAAATGGCAATAACCATGGGCTTGTCATCTATGCCATATGTGCAAATTGGGTTAATTTTAATGGCATATGCATAGTCACTACGAAGAGATTGCAGATATGACATATGATTGATCTCATGCATAGCATATGACAAGTCAAGCGGGTTGTCAAACATGATGTGACCTAAAGAATTTTCACAAGAAATCCTATGTAACATGGCATCACAACTAAGAGACTCCACATGAGAATCATCATACTCATCGTAAATGGGTAAGAAATCATCACATGAGGAAGTTGCACTAGCATGAATCATGGAAATAGGTTGATCAACATCATGCAAGCAATCAATGTCAAGAATGTCCAGTAGTGGGACTAGAGCATCACCTTCACCTATGTTACCATTCTCATTCCACTCATGTGGTGTAGGTGAGGTGGCAAAGACCAAATGGTGGTTATCTTCATCTTGATGGAACCATGTGGGGGGTGCATCATATTCCACCATGGCCATCGTCTTGTCCAAAGGAAGGACGTAGTCGTCGTGAATCGGCACGTCATCATATATGGGACCTAGAACCAAATGAGAAGACACAATAGAGGTAGAGGTCAAGTTGTTAGAAATCGAAGTGGCCTCACTCTCTCTATGTGGTGGTTCACTCACTCCCTCAAGGTAGGTGCACTCAAAGTCACATATGGTGGAGTCACTCATCTCACTCAAGTGGTGGGGGTTGTGGCTCTCCTCACATGGGAATTTGGGAAACTCGTCATATATGGGGCTAGTGGTGAAGACACTCTCACTCTCAATATGGTGGCACAAGTCACTCAAGTCATCATACGTCGCCGTGGTCGAGGCGAAATACTCAACCATCTCATCGCTGTCACCATGGATGAAGGCCGAAGATGGCACATCATCACTCTCGCCTCCTAAGATGGAAGCATCATCCTTGCTCGTCACCATGTCGCTCGCCTCCAAAGCTTGGTCCTTGAAGGTCTCCGTAGTCGTACTCGTCGCCGCACCATCTTGAAAAAGAGTCATGGAGGACTCGGCATCATCAATGCCACAAAGAGGGATGGCGGTGAAGTCGAACTTGGGAGCATCGTCTTGGAGCTCATCGGGCTTGGACATCTTGGTGGTACTAGCCTCATGCTCGTCGTCTTTGAGTTTGGTCTTTGAGAAGTGTGCTTGGGGTGGAGAAGCCTTGGCCTTCATGAGTTCTTATTCCGCCTTGAGAGCACCAATGTAGTTGTCATCGAGGGACTTGTAGTTCTCGAGGAAGATAGTCTTGGAGATGTCGTTGTTCAATCCCATCATGAAGTGGAACTTCATAGACATGGGGTCGTCCACGCCGGCTCGTCGCAAGGCTTTCTTCATCTCCTTGACGTACTCGTCGATGGACTTGGATCCTTGGATGGTGTTCTCCAATTGGCGTAGAAGTTGTTCCGTGTAGGTTGGAGGCACAAACTCTCGACGCAAAGCTCTCTTCGCCTTGGGCCAACTCATGTCGTAGGTCTCCGAAGGTGTGTGAAGCCACCATGTCGAGGCGTAGTCGTGGAAGTTTCTTGTGGCGCACTTCACTTGATCTTCGGGAGGAACTTGATGTAGCTTGAGGTAGTCATCCATTAGGTGCTCCCACTCGAGATACTCCTCGGGTTCTTGAGTCCCATGGAAATAAATCACGTGGTCGGTGTCGAGGTCGTAGTAGCTCGTGGAAGTCGCGGACTTGACCTTGGGGAGCTTCTCTTGAGCATAATCTTGGGGTGCTTGTTGGCGAAGATGTCGTATGTCCATAGGCGAAGATGCCTTGAAGTCGCTTGGCGAAGATGCCAAGAGAGATGGTGAAGTCGTTGAGCGGTTGTTGGTGTTGAGCTCTTGACCTTCACGTTCGTGGTGGTGATGGTGTCGATGCCGATGTGACCTTGCCGGAGATGGTAGCTCGGAGGCATGTGCTCTTCAGCGTCTTCTCGAAGATGAGGAAGATCGCTTGTAGGACTTGATGAGGGCTTTGATCTCCTCCATTTGAGCTTGCATCTTGGCGTCGATGGAGTTTTTCGTGGCATCGAACTTGTCGTTGTTGTTGTAGACCGAAGGTGAAATGCCTTGCCTATCCATCACAAGACTCGAGTAGAGGTGAGTAGGAAATGAGATAAACAATACCAAGTTACCTTTTCCCAAAGTTGAGGATGTATCTCGTTTCACTCAATGTGAGATGAAAGAATAGTGGAATTGGTACCGGACTTGTTCACTCACACCTATCAAGTAAAGCTTATGGAGTGGCTCGGTGAGGATAGTGGCACAAAAATTTGATGCAAAATGTTAGCAAGAGTCAATAATGTTGAAAGAGATTCACAAATTCGCAAGGGAAACAAGTAGACCAATAGCAATGAATGGCACACGGAAACGCACACACTGATAGATAAATGGGGTCGTGCAACCAAGGAATGAGCACAAAATGTGGAATCCACGAAAAACGCTCGTGTTGCACAACTCAAGAGAGACGCTAGCACGATTGCTCAATAGGCGGATACGACACTTGTGCACAACCTATAAGATGCAAAATGGATAAACTTTCTATCCCAAGTATGCTATATATGTATGGTTCCCGGTGTTTCTCACACAATGATCCAAGATGATCAAGTATGATACCATATGATATATTGTGATGCTATGGCTATTTCTTACAAGCTCTTTGTTCACTCTTTTTCTTTGCTTAAAAGCTTATTCTTCTTTTTTTTGGATAGCCACTATGCGAAATGCACAAACCAAGGTAGCAATTGTGTATATGTGGGAACAATCTTGTGACACAAGAGATGATATGATGATACCAATATGATATGGTATGTATGCAATGGAAGGTGTAGATCACTAATGTGCACAAGTAACATTGTCGGCAATACTCAAATGGCTAGTCTCGATAGGCAAGTGACGCAAAATGGGCTAGGGGTTAACAATGTAATGGTAAGGGAGAATGTACAATGATGTCGTCGAGGTTACCGTCCGTGTCGATGATGAGAGGCGGTGTTGTCGATGTGAACCCGTTCCTAATTAGCCGAAACACCTTAGGAAACGAAAAAACCACAACTCAAAATCTCAAGGACAAAAGTCAAATGGTGGTAGCGGGAATGCGGTGGTGGTTTTGCGGAAGCTCAATGGGATTGCGGAAATGCAATGATGGGTTTAGGAGTAGGCAATGCGGAAGTGGACGTTATGGTGGGCAAGGTTATACGGAAGGCTATGGTGGTGGTGGTTGATGAAGAAGCAACCGTCCCTAAGTAGCCAAAACACCTTAGGAGACTCGAATCGCAACTCAAACAACCACTAAAGCTATAAGGAACAAAATGGGTTAGGTTGCGGAAGTCGGTGGTGGTTATGCGGATGTTGTGCTGGAAGCCCTAGGCAAAGATGCCAAAGTGGTCAAAATTTGATGGAGTCAAATGGTGATGGAACCTATCTAGATGGATGGGGGATGTCAATAGCTACTCAACGGGCTAAAGAACGCGAAAATCGGACTCCAGATGTAAAAGTTATGGACAAAACGGTGAAACACGGGAGGCTGAAATCTACAGGGGTCGGATATCCGGGGTTGGGTCTGGATTTCCGGGGGTGTCTGTCCAGAACCGAGCAGATTTGGCACTCCAGGAGCCGGATGTCCGGCTTGGGGCCTGGATGTCCGACCAGATGGCCCGGATGTCCGGCCCGACGATTCTAGATCGGGATTCGGACTTCGAAACTCGATTTGGGGCGGAAATAGATGATTTCAGGGGCAAAATTGATGCGATTTCGTGGATGGAAGGTGGGAAAACTTGGGGGAAAGCTAGATCCACTCGAAACCAAGCAAATCCATGGATCAAAATCAACAAAACATCATCAAACTAACAAATCACAAAAAAAAAATGGGGGCTATTTTTGGTGGGGATTTTCGAATTTAGGACGAAATCAAGCAAAAGAAGGCTAGAAAACGGTGGGAGGGACTCCAAATACGTGAACAACGTGGCTCATGATACCATATGATACGGGGCTAGCCCGGTGTAGGCCGATCTTTCACGATTGGAGTGGGTTCCCTCGAAGAACACGATGAACACGGGGAAGAACGAAGAGAAATCACAAGGGGAAACACTCAAGAACAAGTCCAATCACACATCCACTAGACAATCGAACACACAAGATCCACAAGGTACATGAACAACAAAGGGAAAGATACAAGGTAAAGTTCATCTCCATGAGGAGGTCTTGAAGGGGGCCACCCAAGAGGGGGTCTTGATGATATATCCCGCAGGATCTTCTCCTAGATGGAGGTCTTGGCCTCCATAAGGAGTAGTAGTCTCTCTCTCTCAAGAGTAGAGTGGTACAAGGAGCAAAGCTCTCTATCAATGAGCTATCACTTTGCTAACCCTGGAATGGAGGAGGGGTGGTCTATTTATAGTCTAAGCCACGAAGGGGTAAGTGGGAAAGGGATACATGGGCCTCTGGCCCGGGGCTGCGCGCAGGCACGCGCCGCATGTCCGGGCTGGGGGCCGGATGTTCGGCCGTTCGTGGGGCGCCGGATGTCCGGGGCTCACGCCGGATGTCCGGGCTGAAGTGGCCAAACTTCGGGTGCATTCTGTCGTTCGATGCCGGATTTCCGGAAGAGGCGCCGGATGTCCTGGCTTTGGCGAGGCGCCGGATGTCTGGGGCTGGCGCCGGATATCCGGCCGCTGAAGCTTGTTCGGCCTTCTGTTGGTGCAGCTGTTGGGCGGCTGCACAGGCGCCGGATGTCCGGCCCTCGGCCCGGATGTCCGGCCGCTGTAGCTTCAGCAGCTCCGTCTTCTTCTGTCGTCGCTTCCAAGCTTCCCTCGCGGATGGTGTAGTTGTTCCTTGGCGCTTGCACTCCTCCTCAACATCCGTGAAGCTCCGACAATACCTATGCATGCACACGGGAGAAGTGTCAAGTAGTATACCATCCTCGAAGGGGTCAAGTGAGCACGTGTAAAGGAGATGATTCACCTTTGCGTATGTGAAGTAGATGTCGCATGTGTAACTTGCCAAACGAACTCTTGACATGGTGATGTCCATAGGATGCTCCGCATCATAGAGGGGGGAAGGTGATGGAGATGTTGGTGAAGATGGCGGAGGTGTTGGTGAAGATCGCGGTGATGATGATGGTGGCCACGGCAATGTTACGGCGCCACCAGAAGAGAGGGAGAGAGGGGGCCCCTTCTTCTTCTTCCTTGACCTCCTCCCTAGAGGGGAGAAGGGTTTACCCTCTGGTCCTTGGCCTCCATGGCATGGGAGGGGCGAGAGCCCCTCCGAGAATGGATCTATCTCTCTGTCTCTCTGTTTCTGCGCTCTCCTATTCTTGCCTTTCACCGTTTCGTATATATATGGAGATCCGTAACTCCGATTGGATTGAAACCTTCGCCGAGATTTTTTCCGAAAAATAGCTTTCTCGCGGCCAAAGAAGAGCAGCAACCGCCTTACGCGGGGGGGGGGGGGCATGAGGGGTGCAGGCGCGCCCCCTGCCTCGTGGCCACCTCGGATACCGTCTCGCGTTGATTCTTCTTCCTATATTTTCCAAATATTCCAAAAATATTCTCCGTCCGTTTTATCCCATTTGGATTCCGTTTGATATGGGGTTTCTGCGAAACATAAAACATGCAACAAACAGGAACTGGCACTGGGCACTTGATCAATATGTTAGTCCCAAAAATAGTATAAAATGTTGCCAAAAGTATATGAAAGTTGTATAATATTTGCATGGAACAATCAAAAATTATAGATATGATGGAGACGTATCACATAGCAAACATGCAGCCTTTCCCCTCTGTTTCATCTATCCGAAAATGCCAATCTTTGGGGGAACTTTCCCGGATGTTATTCCCCTTTGCCGGTATCGTGTAGCACTGCGGTAGAACCCCCCCTAGCACCGTGTATCGTCTTGTCATGCATATGTTTGCTCTGTATTTACTGTTTCTTCCCCTCTTCTCTCCGGTAGACCCCGAGACCATTGCTGATGCCACTGTGATCGACTACGTCGATGACGACCCCTTCTTCTCTTTCAGCGGAGCTTCCAGGCAAGCCCCCCCTTTGATCATCCCGATATCGCCCATTCCATTCTCTCATGCTTGCATTAGATTTTGCTAATGTTATTGTTTGCTCCTATTCTGATGCATAGCCTGCTTTTGTAACCTGCTATTGTACCTTACCTGCTTATCCTAAACTGCTTAGTATAGGTTGGTTAGTGATCCATCATTGACCCCCACCTTGTCCTTGTTGCCCCTGCTTCATCATCGATGACTCGATCAACGTGATCGATGACCAGAGCCTGACACCTCACATCACATCACGCCCCTTTAGTTGCTCGACTCTGCAGAGCTACTATCGAGTGCCGAGGGTGATCCCTCATAACGCACTCCTGATGATAATTCTGTAGTGTAGCTATTCGGTCGTGGTCAATGGGGGTGGTTCCTCTTTCACCGTTCCCGATACGGCTCTGTCGTGCAACACCTCAAGTGTGAACCTCGAGGGTGGATCCTCTTACGTTCACCTTGATGATTACATCGAGTGGAATCCTCTGTGGGTGATTCCTCGGGTTTTCCCCTTGATGTTTGGACACACGGTTACCTTGACTTTACTTGAGACCATTGTTGAAGTTGGGTCGGCCCTAACGGGTACCCGCGAGTTGATGTGAAAGTCGGGCGGGCCCGTTGAGCACCCGTGAGTTTTCTATGTGGCACGGCCGGGCAGTCTGGGCCCTTGCCGTAAGTCCATGAGACGGGGCGACGGGGTCCCATTATCGTGAGTCTCTGCTCGTCTCCGCGAGCCCCCAATGCACTAACAGGTTTGGGTATTTGTTCTGAGTTGGCCTCTAGCCTTTACGCACTAACCACCACGCGAGAATAGCTATGGGCCTCGACATCGCAGTATCAGCCGAAGCTTTGTCAGACGTCCAGTTCAGCATTGTGGCTGGGCCGGATCGTGCCATCCACTTCACGGGTGGTGCTGGTATCCCCTTGCGCACAAGGACCCGGAGTGCAACGGGCGATGGGCCTAGACCACGGAGTGCTTAGGATGTAGACCGGCGGGGACCTCTCTGCTGAGCCTAGGTAGGGTTGCGACGTGTTGATCTTCCGAGGTCGGGCATTGACCCCAGAAAGGTGTGTCCGGCCAGAGTGATCGAGCGTGTTGGGTAACGTGGTGCACCCCTGCAGGGAAGATATATATTTGAATACCGTGTCCGCGGTAATGGACATTCAGACTTGTATCCTGATCTTATATAACTAGAAATGGATACTTGAGACATGTGATGGATATGTGGCTCAGGGATTGCTTTCTCGTAGGGAGTCGAGGAAGGATCTCTGGGCGTTAATGCTACAACATGTTTGTTAAATACAAACTGCTATTCTTTACTCTTCCACATGCTGCAAGATGCTTGGAGCTGCTTGAAGATGCTAGTCTTCGATAGGCTAGGTCTTCCCCTCTATTCTGGCATTCTGTAGTTCAGTCCACAGATACAGCCCTTCCATTTGATACCAATGCATACTTAGTATAGATCTGATGCTTGCGAGTACTTTGGATGAGTAATCATGGTTGCTTTGCTACCCTTTTTACCCCTTCCTTCTTCTTTCCGGTTGATGCAACCAGATGGTGGATCCATGGAGCTAGATGCCACCGCTGACGGATACTGCTACTTGGAGACCGCCAACGACCGGGAGTAGTTAGGAGGTCCCAGGTAGGAGGCCTTGCCTCTTCGATCGCTGTTGCTTTTGTGTTTGCCTTCTTAAGGCAGTCTTGTTTAACTAATGTCTGTACTCAGATATTGTTGCTTCCGCTGACTCATGTGTATCGATCTTGTATTCGAGCCCTCGAGGCCCCTGGCTTGTAATATGAAGCTTGTATTATTTCAATTTGTGTCTAGAGTTGTGTTGTGATATCTTCCCATGAGTCCCTGATCTTGATCGTACACATTTGCGTGTATGATTAGTGTACGGTCGAATTGGGGCGTCACAACTAACCTATTAACTTAGTGCCCAGTGCCAGTTGTTGTTTTTTGCTTGTTTTTTACTTTGCAGAATATCAATATCAAAGGTAGTCCAAATGCCACGAAATTTTTGGAGATTTTTTCTGGCAAGAAGAGACGCTGGAAGCTTCTGTAGGCCACGAGAAGATGGGCCAGTGGCCCACTAGACACCTCTGGCGTGCCCTGATGGGTAGTGGGGCCCACGTGGCTTTGTTTGACCTACCTCTACCTCTATAAATACTCTAAAATCCCTAAAATTCTAGGGGAGTCGACGAAATATTTTCCGCCGCCGCAAGTTCCAGAACCACGAGATCCAATCTAGAGGCCTTTTCCGGCACTCTGCCGAAGGGGGCAACAATCACGGAGGGGTTCTTTATCATCCTTGTTGCCCCTCTGATGATGCGTGAATAGTTTAGCATAGACCTACGGGTCCGTAGTTAGTAGCTAGATGGCTTTGATACGTCTCCAATGTATCTATAATTTTTGATTGTTCCATGCTATATTATATTCTGTTTTGGATGTTTATTGACTTTATTATACACTTTTATATTATTTTTGGGACTAACCTATTAACCGGAGGCCCAGCCCAAATTGATGTTTTTTGCCTATTTCAGTGTTTCAAAGGAAAAGGATATCAAACGGAGTCCAAACGGATTGAAACCTTCAGGAACGTGATTTTCGGAACAAACGTGATCCAGAGGACTTGGAGTGGACGTCAAGCAACAGACGAGGAAGACACGAGGTAGGGGGCGTGCCCACCTCCCCCGGGCGCGCCCTCCACCCTCGTGGGCCCCTCGTTGCTCCACCGACGTACTTCTTCCTCCTATATATACCCATATACCCTGGAAACATCATATACGGAGCCAAAACCCTATTTCCACCGCCGCAACCTTCTGTACCTGTGAGATCCCATCTTGGGGCCTTCTCCGGCGCTCCGCCGGAGGGGGCATTGATCACGGAGGGCTTCTACATCAACACCATAGCCTCTCCGATGATGTGTGAGTAGTTTACCTCAGACCTTCGGGTCCATAGTTATTAGCTAGATGGCTTCTCCTCTCTCTTTGGATCTCAATACAAAGCTCTCCTCATTTCTCTTGGAGATCTATTTGATGTAACTCTTCTTTTGCGGTGTGTTTGTCGAGATCCGATGAATTGTGGGTTTATGATCAAGTTTATCTATGAACAATATTTGAATCTCCTCTGAATTCTTTTATGTATGGTTGGTTATCTTTGCAAGTCTCTTCGAATTATCAGTTTGGTTTGGCTTACTAGATTGATCTTTCTTGCAATGGAGAAGTGCTTAGCTTTGGGTTCAATCTTGCGGTGTCCTTTCCCAGTGACAGCAGGGTCAGCAAGGCACGTATTGTATTGTTGCCATCGAGGATAAAAAGATGGGGTTTATATCATATTGCATGAGTTTATCCCTCTACATCATGTCATCTTGTTTAAAGAATTACTCTGTTCTTATGAACTTAATACTCTAGATGCATGCTGGATAGCGGTCGATGTGTGGAGTAATTGTAGTAGATGCAGAATCGTTTCGGTCTACTTGTCGCGGACGTGATGCCTATATACATGATCATACCTAGATATTCTCATAACTATGCTCAATTCTATCAATTGCTCGACAGTAATTCGTTTACCCACCGTAATACTTATGTTATCTTGAGAGAAGCCACTAGTGAAACCTATGGCCCACGGGTCTATTTTCCATCATATTAATCTCCCATCAACAAGCTATTTCTGGCGCCGTTTATTTTGCTTTCTTTACTTTTAGTCTTTATCATAAAAATACCAAAAATATTATCTGATCATCTCTATCAGATCTCACTCTTGTAAGTGATCGTGAAGGGATTGACAACCCCTTTTCGCGTTGGTTGCGAGGTTCTTATTTGTTTGTGTAGGTGTGTGGGACTCGAGCGTGGTCTCCTACTGGATTGATACCTTGGTTCTCAAAAACTGAGGGAAATACTTACGCTACTTTACTACATCACCCTTTCCTCTTCAAGGGAAAACCAATGCAGTGCTCAAGAGGTCGTGTTGGGGATATAACTACTAGTGTAACCCGCCCAGGAGGGGCCGGCTTACGCTATGGTAATTCATCATATGAAACCCAATATCAAGCTTGAAGATGGCGGTTCAATAAAGGGCCTAAAGCCCGTAGGCAACTTAAGGCCCGTAGTGATAAACCGCCGTAATGGCATGACTTGTGTTGTAAGGCAAGATTAACTAGTCACCGAGCCGGACACTGTTTATGAGCCGGCCGGGACTCTGTAGGCCGCGGGGCGTCAACCCGTGTATATAAGGGGATGACCCGCCGGCGGCTTAAGGCAGGTAACATCAAATCAGTAGCCAAGCATAGCGGATTCGCTCCCTGGTCATCGAAACCCTAGTAATTCCACCTCAACTGGAGTAGGCTTTTACCTTCACCGTAAGGGGCCGAACCAGTATAACCCTCATGTCATTTGCCCCGCTTTAACCCCTTTAAGCTTCCTAGTTGCGATGGCTCCACGACTAAGTCCTTTCACGAGGACATCTGTCATGACTATTCCACGACAGTTGGTGCCCACCGTGGGGCCAGCGCACGGTGGATTTGAGTTCTTGAAGGGCAGCTTCGAAGGGCTCAAGGGATACGCTGTGGGCCGGATGACCAAGAGTCGTCGCGGCAAGCTCTACATCGACGACGCAGGCTGGGGCCCCGATGCCGGCTCAATCGAGTACGGGTACCGGTCCCCTTCGGCGTAATCCATGTTTTCATTGGCAAGATCGACGAGCCGGGCCCTGAGCCGGACATCGGCACCGACCTCATTGAGACGGCTCAGCGTGCGAGACCCGCCCGGACTCTGCCTACCTTGAAGCATGCTTTCGTGGGATGCATCCACGGAGGACTCTCTGAAGGATCTAGATCTAGCGATGAGACGGCCATCTGCTCTGATGGTGAATCATCCACAGGTGAGACGGAGTTGTTGTATCAACTTCGAGACGGCAGGCTCGAGGGCTGTTCCGATGGCGACAGTATTCCGGACCCTTTTGAGCCGCCAAGCCGGGTTGGAATCTTCATGGCTGGCACGCAACCTGTTCAAAACTCCGCCGCTGGGGCAGGAGGCCCTGTGCACTCGCCGGCTCAGGTGCTGATGGATCTCACGGATAAGATGACTGCCCTGTTAACCGCCACGGTCGTCCCAGCGGATCAAGCTCAACATGATGCAGAGGTGGCACAGTTAAAGCTGGATATAGCACGAGCCAAGGAAGATCTGGCAGCGGAAGGAATCAGGATGGCTGCAGAACGGGCGGCTCTGGACGCCTAGACTCAGCTGATTCAGGCGCAGTCTTTCCGGCTCACGATGGATCAGAACGCATCCAATGAGGTCATGAGAAGGAGGCATCAGAAGGCTCAATCTCGGCTCCCTCCGGTTTATGATCCTCAAAACCTCTTCAACACGCCCGGCACAGGGCCTAGTAACCCGCCAGAAATCACAGCACCCGGGGCTGGAACGCTGGTTCAGCCGCAAGTGATGGGGCCTCCCCGTGTGAATACTGCCCCACCTCAATGCGTGCCAATACCACTGGGTCATTATTCTAATCCATTGGAAAACATGATCGCTGCAGCGGCGCAATTGGCGGCTCTCCCAGTCGAGGGTGATTCTCCAACGGTGGTCGAAACCCGCAGGGTCAGAGAACTTCTTCAGACGGCTTTGGCACAACAGGAGGCATATTCATATAGCCAGGACATGATTCATTCAACCCCTCGTCCAAGCCGGAGCCCAAGTTATAGCAGACACATGGTTTCAGCGGCCGGCTCAAGCAACGTCCGGTGCCGTGACTTGCCAGGTGGGCATGGCCCGGCGCATAATGGAGCCTTTAACACGGTAGACCAAGACAGAGCACGTCAAGAGGCGGAGCAGGCGGCTCAGCTGGCAGCTTACCAGCCCTTTCCGGTTTATCTGACGGCTTCTATCGAGGCAGGAATAGCTACGAGGACCGGAGGTGTCCCTTGTCTGGTGCCGGCTCTCCGTAACGAACGTCTGCCCAAAGATTTCAAAGGACCTAGGAAGGTACCTAATTACACGGCTGATTTACAGCCCGGAGCATGGATTGAAAGCTACGAGATGGCTATGGAGTTGCTGGAGGTCAGCGAAGCGGCGATGGCCAAATACTTCACCATGATGTAGGATGGGACTGCCCGCACTTGGTTGAAGGGGCTGCCACCTAATTCCATTGGGTCATGGGCAGAGCTGAAAGCCCGGTTCATCCAAAACTTCAAAGATACATGTAGGAAATCTATGACAATTGTGGATTTGACTAACTGCAAGCAGCAAGAATGCGAGTCTACAACCCATTGGGTACGCCGGGTCAAGGAAATAATACATTCGTCTGATAAGATGGATGCCGGCTCTGCGGTCTTAATGTTGGAGCAAAATTGTCGTTTTGCGCCCCTGAAGATGCAGCTTGGGCGGCTCAAGTGCGATTGCAACGATATGGGTACGCTGATGGCGGCTCTGGTCAAGTACGCCGACTCTGATAGTACCAAAGATCCCGCGTCTGATGAGGAAAAGACAGGGAAGGGAAAGAAGAATGGCAACGGCAAGGGCCCTCAGCATAACCCGGCGAGTCAAGGAGGTAATAAACGTAAGGCTGATGATGGTATGGAGTTTGTGGCTAACACCAACGCGCAGGGTAACAATCACCGACGTAAGGGGAGACCACCTCCCCGGTCTGGCGGGTCAGGCCCGACGCTTGAGCAATTGTTAAATGAGCCCTGTCCAAGGCATGGCTCTCGGGAGAAGCCGACCACTCATTTATGGAAAGACTGTGCGATCATGAAAGCTTTCAAGAATTCCAACATGGTCAACGGTAACAATGGGCAGGTCGGCGCCTCAGGTGGCGGCGGTTCAAATTCCAATTTTCAGAATTCTCAAGGTAATCAAGGTGGTTTTAACCAGCAATCTGGCCAGGGTAATCAGCAGCAGCAGCAGGGGGGATACTAGACCCATCCAAAGCAGCTCAACAGTGGACAGTATCATGTGTTTACTACCAGTTTGTGCAAGCGAGACCAGAAGCTTCATAAGAGGGCTGTGAACGCTATTGAGCCGGCAGTTCCACGTTACTTGTGATGGTCTGAGCAGCCGATTGTATGGAGTAGGGAAGATCACCCTCCCCGGGTTGATAATCCAAGTCACCTGGCCTTGGTGGTGGCTCCTCAGGTTGGTGGGTATAAATTCACTAAGGTACTCATGGACGGAGGTAGTAGCATCAACATCCTCTATTATGAGACCTTCCGTCGTATGGGGTTAACTGATAAAAGCCTCAACCAGTCCAATACTGTTTTCCATGGTGTGGTGCCCGGTAAGTCGGTGTATCCAGTTGGTAAGATCGAGCTGGAAGTAGCCTTTGGAGATGAGTACAACTACAGGGCGGAAAAACTGACTTTTGAGGTGGTCAAAATCAGAAGCCCGTACCATGCTTTATTTGGGCGGCCGGCTTACGCCAAGTTCATGTCACGGCCGTGTTACGTATATTTGCAGCTCAAGATGCCGGGTCACAATGGGACCATTACGGTTCATGGCAGCCGAAAGATAGCGTTGGAGTGCGAGGAAGATGACGCTGCTTACGCTGAATCTGTTTGTGCGACAGAGGAATTAAAGGTTTACACGGATAATGTTGACCCGACAGATATGACGTCTTTGAAAAAGCCGACCACGAAGCATGAGCCGGTAATGAAATTTAAGTCAGCCGATGAGACTAAGCTTATTGACTTTGTACCAGGCGACTCATCTAAGCAGTTCAGCATCAGTGCCAATCTGGATCCTAAATAGGAAAGCGCGCTCATCGAGTTCATCCGTGAGAACCGGGACATCTTTGCATGGAAACCTTCTGACATGCCGGGTGTACTGAGAGAACTCGCTGAGCACACTCTTAATATCGATCCAAAATTTAAGACAATCAAGCAATTTCTCCGGCGGTTTAATGAGGAGAGGCGGAAAGCCATTGGTGAGGAGGTAGCCCGGCTCTTGGCGGACGGGTTCATCGTTGAAGTCTTTCATCCAGAATGGCTAGCTAACCTGGTGCTCGTGCTCAAGAAGAACGGCACCTGGCACATGTGTGTGGATTATACGGATTTAAACAAGGCTTGTCCGGCTGATCCTTTTGCTCTCCCTTGTATTGATCAAATTATTGATGCTACGGCGGGTTGTGAGCGTTTGAGTTTTTTGGATGCTTACTCTGGTTACCATTAGATCAAAATGGCAGTTAAGGACCAAGAGAAGACGGCGTTCATTACCCCTTTTGGAGCCTTCTGTTATGTGTCTATGCCTTTTGGGCTCAAGAGCGCCCAGGCGACTTACCAGCGGTGCGTACAGAATTGTCTTCATAATCAGATTGGGCGCAACGTTCATCCCTATGTGGATGATATTGTGGTAAAATCCAGAGAGAAGGAGACCTTGATAGACGACCTGAGGGAGACCTTTGGTAATCTCCGGGTCTACAAGATGATGCTTAACCCGGCCAAATGTGTTTTTGGCGTTCCTGCAGGCAAGCTCTTGGGTTTTCTGGTTTCTCATAGAGGTATTGAAGCTAACCCGGAGAAGATCAAGGCAATCACCTCTCTGGCTAAGCCGGCGTGTATAAATGACGTCCAGCGTCTGGCAGGTCGGATCGCTGCTTTAAGTCGATTTATAAGTCGGTTGGGTGAAAAGGCCATACCGCTGTATCAGATGATGAAGAAAACAGATGACTTTGTCTGGAGTGAGGCTGCCAACGCCGCCTTTGAGGATTTGAAAAGACAGTTAGCTGAACCGCCAGTTCTTGCTGCTCCTGTTGATAAGGAGCCCTTGTTATTGTATGTAGCCGCTAACACACGAGCCGTCAGTGTGGCCATCGTGGTGGAGCGCAAGGAGGTGGGTAAGGAACATCCGGTTCAGCGGCCGGTTTACTACGTCAGCGAAGTACTTATTGAGTCCAAGCAACGGTATCCACATTGGCAGAAGCTTGTTTATGGGGTATTCATGGCAAGCCGGAAGCTTAAGCAATATTTCCAGGGCCACCCTATCACTGTGGTTAGTTCTGCTCCTTTAGGAGATATCATCCAAAACAGAGAAGCCACAGGAAGAGTCGCTAAGTGGGCCATTGCACTTGGGCCTCATGGTCTAAAGTATGTGCCACGCACGGCTATCAAATCACAAGCATTGGTAGATTTCATCAACAATTGGACAGAGCTGCAGATGCCTGAAGAGAAACCGGATAACACATACTGGACTATTCACTTCGACGGGTCCAGGCAATTGGAGGGCTCGGGGGCTGGAGTCGTGTTAGCTTCCCCTCGAGGTGACAAATTTTGTTATGTACTACGGTTGATGTTTCCCTGTACTAACAATGCAGCTGAGTACGAGCCCTTGCTCCATGGTCTTCGGATGGCTAAGGAGATGAGCTTAAGCCGGGTAAGGTGCTTTGGCGACTCAGATTTGGTGGCCCAACAAGTATCAGGCAAGTGGGATTCCAAGGACCCCCTCATGGCGGCTTATCACCGTGAAGTTGATGCCATTGCCGAACATTTTCAGGGTTACCAAGTAGAGCACATTGACCGCAGAAAGAGCGAGGCGGCTGATGCCTTAAGCCGGCTGGGCTCTCAGCGAAAGCCGGTGCCGCCTAATACTTTCTTGGATATTCTGCATAACCCTTCTGTCAAGTTACCTACAGAGGAAGACTTGGCTGTTCCGGACCCTGAAGCACAGTTGGTGGCGGCTCTTCATGTTATCCCAGATTGGACAGTGCCATACTTGGCTTACATGACCCGGGGAGAATTGCCTGAGGATGAAATTTTGGCCAGACAAATAACCCGGCGGTCTAAGTCAATGATAATTGCCAATGGCGAGTTGCATCATCGCAGTGTCACTGGGGCTTTTCAGCGTTGTGTTTCCCCTGAGGAAGGTCAAGAAATTTTACGAGAGATTCACGAGGGAGATTGTGGCCATCATGCCGGCTCAAAATCCCTTGTGGCCAAAGCTTTTCGTCATGGTTTTTATTGGCTGACGGCTCATGCTGATGCAGAGGACTTAGTCAGTAAATGTGACGGTTGTCAGAAGTTCTCAAGACGTGCTCACGTGCCGGCTCAAGAGTTGAGGATGATTCCAATCACTTGGCCGTTTGCAGTCTGGGGGCTTGATATGGTTGGACCTTTCAAAAGGTCCAAGGATAAGAAGACCCACCTCTTGGTGGCGGTTGACAAGTTCACAAAGTGGGTTGAGGCAGAGCCAGTTAGTAAGTGTGATGCAGCCACGGCGGTTCAGTTCATGAAAAGGGTGATATTTCGCTTTGGTTTTCCACACAGCATTATAACTGACAATGGTACCAATCTGTCTAAAGGCGCCATGGAAGAATTTTGTCAACGAGAGCATATTCGACTTGATGTTTCATCAGTGGCTCACCCACAATCCAATGGTCAAGCTGAGAGAGCCAATCAGGAAATCTTGAAAGGCATCAAGCCCCGGCTTTTGGTCCCTTTGCAGCGGACGCCGGGTTGTTGGGTGGAGGAGTTACCCTCTGTGATATGGAGCATCAATACTATTCCTAATAGGTCTACGGGTTATACGCCTTTCTTCATGGTTTACGGAGCCGAGGCGGTTCTCCCTAGCGACATCCGTCATGACTCGCCTCGTGTGGCGGCTTTGAGACAGACAATGAACAAGCGCGTCAGGATGCTCTTGACTTGTTGGACGAATAGCGTGACATAGCAGCAGCTCGCTCGGCGATTTACCAACAAGACCTGCGCCGCTATCACAGCCACCGGGTTAAGTCCAGAACCTTTCAGGAAGGTGACTTGGTGCTCCGGCTCATCCAGGATCAAACAGATGCACACAAGCTATCCCCACCTTGGGAAGGGCCCTTTGTGGTCAGCAAGAACTTGCACAACGGGTCATACTACCTCATCGATGTTCGAGAACACAAAGATTCACGTAAGTCGGAGGAGGAGACCCGCCGGCCGTGGAATATAGCTCAGCTTTGGCCTTATTACACTTGAGCCACCGGCTCTCATAATGTACATACTTCCGTGACAATGTATATATTATGATAAATAATAACGCAGGACCTCTGTCCTTTTTCCCCTCAAAGGTAAATGTGTCATTGTTATTTTCATTATGATATCACATGATCATTTGGGGGCTGATCCGGCTTACAATCGTATTCGAATCTAGCCGTTAAACATCATGATCACTAGGGGGCTTCCTGTTCAAACATAGGTCGTATTCGAACCAAAGAGAACATAGCTGTCGATACCCATTTGATCGGCACACTGCCGAGCTCATTGGGGAGTTTCTTGGTAATATTTGAACCATAGCTCAACCCCCTTTGGGAACCGACGTGGATCGTATTCGAATCAGCGTCGTTAAACAACTCTCAAGGTCATTTGGGGGCTTCCTGTTCAAACATAGGTCGTATTCGAACCAAAGAGAACATAGCTGTCGGCACCCTCTTGATCGGCAACGCCAAAGCCACTGGGGGCTATATGATCGTATTCGAATCTTAGCTTAACCCCTTTGGGACGGTTTTCTGGTCGCATTCGAATCAGAAGCCTCCAAAAATTTTGAAGTCGTTTTTTGCAAACAATTTTTTGGATTTTATTTGAAGTTCTTTTTTATCATGTCTAAAGTGTTCAAGGGTGGTTCCTATCCCACCGGCTTAACCTTGATCAATAAAGATGATCGCATATAATAAACATCGTATTACAGAGTTGGGTTCTCACCCTCATTGTTCGGGTCACATAAACCGGAAGTATAATCGAAGGGTCACAGGTATGCTGTTATGGTTGTCTCAAAGATATAATTGAGAACCAGCTTTTTATGATTTTGATTCATACTCTGGGTTATATGTAAAATATATGACCCTCTATGCGGTAAGCCGCCAAGGGACTTGTAATTAGTTCTCTATGCAGGACAGTTAAAGGCAGCCCTTTAAACATAAGGAAAGAAGATGATCAGCATAAAACAGGGGAATATAAGATGGCGGCTTAAACAGTGTTGAGCGCCACACAAGTGCGCGATGGCACGACAAAAATAAGTGTTCTCCTACTCTATTACATGACTCCCGAGTCCAAATAGTGAAGCATTGTTTTTTATCAAGACATAAATATGAGCCGCCTGAGGGATCAAAGGTGTTGTTGGGCCGACGCTTCCGGTTCATCCCTTTCCACTCCGCCGGTTGTTTCCCTGTCCTGGAAAGTTGATGATTTCCAGTCAATGCCACTCAAGGCTTCAAAATCAGCTTCATCATTAATTAACCCGGCCGGATCAACTTCAGGGGCGAAGGTATGCTTACGAGTCGGAGGGATCAGGCTGATTGCTTCATAATGTGGTGTTGGAATTCTCTGATTCTCGGCGTCATAACCCGGTTGGTATTTGGTAAGATCCGTGTCATTACCGATCAGAGTGGCCACAGGGCGTATGTCCTTCATGCAAGTGGCGAAATCCTTCTGGTCAAAGGGAGTGCCGTCCTCCTTCAAACTGGGATACCCAAGGGCGATCTCGGCCGGGTCTAGCTCCGGTAGCCACGCCTTGGCCCGGCTTAAAGCAGCTATGGCTCCGGCTCTCGTAGAAGCCCGTCTCAATTCCTGGAATCGTTGAGGTAGCACGGCAAGCCGCCTTAGCACATCCGCCAGATGAATGGGAACTTCATTTGACAGAGCCACGACGGCTAAGGCACGTTGTGACCCGGTGTAGAGTTGTTCCACCAAGGTATACACGGCCTTCAGTTTTGTCAGCATGTTCTGGTTGAGATTGGCACTCCTGGAGCCTGCATTACAAGGTCAGGTGAGCTGAGGACAATTGAGATGTTTGTTGAAAAAGATTCAAGCTAGCTAACACTTACAGAATAACTTACCAAAGATTGCTGAGACCATCTGAGATATATGGCGTTTTAAGCCGGATAGCTCGGCGGTTGTTTCTGCAAGAGTGGCCTCCGCTTGTTCAGCCCGTTTGAGTAAGGCGGTCTTTTCATCCGCCCAGGCCTTTCTCACTGCCTCAAACTTCTTTTTCAATTTCTCTTGTGCGGATACACTGAATTCAAACTTGGAATTCGCCTTTTGGGTTTCACTTTCTTGAGTTTTCAGGCGATTCTTCAAGTCAGAGATCTCCGATTCAAATTGCCTAATGGCGGCCTGTATAAATTTAGGGTTACAGTTAGGATTATCATAATGCCACATTAAGTCCCAAGCACTTTGCAAGCAAAGATACTTGGCACTTGGGGGCTAATGTATGCTAAAGAGCTCTAATTACAGTGGCGGTTCATGGAAATAAAGTCCCAAGCATTTTGCAAGCAAAGATACTTGGCACTTGTGGGCTAATGCATATTGCTGTTCAAGTACTTGGTTAAAATACGGTGAAGACCGGTTCAAATATGTTGTCTAAGCCGGCCCTTGGGTGCTACCAGATAAGCCGGTTTTCTTGCAGTGATTATTAAGCTGGTGATAAGTCTATAACATATTTCATCATAAGTAATAGACTTGGGGGCTGGCATAGTAAGGATAACTAAGGAACAAGCAACAAGAGTTATACCTCAGATTTTTGGTGTATCTGTTTCACCATATCAACTTCCAGATCCCGGCTGTTGTGCACTTGGTTTACATAACCAGAGATGATTTCTCCAATACTCAGATGAGCATAATCAGTGACATCCAGCCGGGTTTTGCGGCGTTCGAGAAGTTCTTCTTTGGCGGAGCACTTGGCCAGCGCCGTGGGTCTCCCCGGTTCAACAAAGTCAGTCCGGATGATTTCGACGTCCGGGTCATTCGCCTTGGCTGGGCTAGGGTTCTCCGGGTTCTCAGAACCTTCCATCGCTTGTTCAACGGACGGATCAGTGGTGAAAGTTGGAGTATCATGGGCTGGTTCAGGCGGCGGCTCATGAGCGGAAGTATCAGGAGCAGCCGTTCTGAGCTCCGGTTCAGCAAGGATTGGCTCTTCGGCCAGCTTACTTCTCTTCGTCCTCTTGTTGGGCTTTACTTGTACACTGAAAATTAAAGGGTTAGCACAAAAACATGAGTAATATAAGCACAAGATAAACAGATTATCATTACCCTGGAACGGTTTTAAAAGCCAGCATGCTAGACTGCATTGATTCGCCGGAGGAAGGTGAAGTTCCCTGGTAGTTTGAGTCAGAGGAATTGAGTGGTTGACGAGTGAAACCCGCCAAAGGATACAAAGAATATAAATCAGAGATAACCTCAGTCCGGCGTTTTCTTGTTGCATCGGGTAAGCCGGAGGAGAGGTCCGCATCTTTACTGGTCCGGGTCTGCCTCCGACTCTCGTGAATCTGTTGCTTCAAAAGAAATTGAGGATCTTGATAAGCTAAAGGATGTGAAAATCTTACTTTCCGGGTTACCCTTCGGACTTTCTGTCTCGGCAAAGGCTCGGAGTCGGAGGAAATTATAGTTACCTCTTCAGTTACTGCATGAGTTGCTCCCGTATCCTCCTGCTGATAATCAGTGTCAATAAGATGGTTAAAGAAGGAGCCTAAAGAGTCAAGAGTTACCTCTGACTCGGAGGTATCGTCCAGATGAAACATATCCGAGGCGCTAGGTTTGTTTCCCTTCTTATGGGCAGCGGCTTTCCTGGCGGCTTTCTTGGCCTTTCTGGCTTTCTTTGCAGCCTCATGGTCATACATGACCTTCCAGAATTTATCACCAGCCTGTAAAATATAGCAAGAGTTTTTGAGTAAAGATGAAATTATCGAAGTGGAAAGTAAGATGCTCAAGTTAATGGTTTACCGCTGGAGCCGGGTTAGCCTTGCAGAAAGGACTTAAGCCCGCTTTCCCGCAATCTGCCAGGCTCTCGTTTAGAAGAGACTTGGTCATGTCATCAACGACATCTTCAGGTAAGTCGTCAGGACTGTGCCGTAGAGGATCATTTTTCTGGCCTGTATAATCACACATCAAGCCGGGGCGGCGGCTCAAAGGAATCACCCGCCAGGCAATCCAAACCCGGACCAAGTCAATGCCGTTTAGGCCATTCCCCAGAAGAGCTTTGATCTTGTTTATGGTGGGGGCAAGTGTCTGACGTTCAGCCGGTGATGATTTATCTGGTAAGGGATGAGTTGACTCTAGGCGCAGGGCGCGAAAGCCGGGCAAAGGGTTCTCATTAGCCGAAGAAGTGTCTTGATAGTAGAACCACATCTGGTTCCAATCTTTAGGGTGACTCGGCGGCTCGGCATAAGGGAAGAGACAATCTCTACGTCGCTGGATTGAGATTCCGCCAAGCTCCAAGCTGGGCCCGTGGGCACATTCGTTTTGACGGTTCAGATAAAATAACTCTCTAAAGACTAGTATGTTGGGTTCTTCTCCAAGGTACACCTCACAGAATACTTGGAAATTGCAGATGTTTGACACGGAATTGGGTCCGATGACTTGAGGCCGCAGGTCAAAAAAGTGCAAGACATCTCTTAAATTTTTTGAGTCGGGTGGAGCAAAGCCCCGGCTCATGTGATCAGTAAAAATGACAACTTCCCCATCCTTGGGTTGAGGTTTTTCTTCTGACGGATCAGGAGCACGATAAGACAAGATCTCTTTCTTCGGCAGGTGACCAGTCTTCACAAAACCGTCTAAGATACTATCAGTGACGGTGAATTTAACCCAGTTGCATGTGATGGGTGCTTTGTGAGCCTTGGGCGGCATTATGAAGGATGGAAGCCTATGACAAAATAAAAATTTTCGGTTCAAATTCTAGCCGGAGAAAATATTTCAATTCATATTCGAGATGGCGGCTTACGAAGGGGCCTAATGATATATGGCTAATTGTGTCAGATTGTTTAAGCCGCCATGGGCATCATAAGCAATTAAGTTATTTAAATCCACTATGAGTGATCAGGATTATTCATTGAGCATTGCCTCGTTAAAGACGGCGATAAGAGCCGCCATGGCTAACGAATACAGTTTTTTGCCTAAGTATTGCACAAACAGGTTTCACAGGTTGCAGCTGCTATTTTGGATCAAACGGTGGTTCAGAAAAGAAAATAGTCTAGACCTAAAAACTAGTACAGATGAGTTCGTGAGCTCTAATGAGGTCTTTTCACAAGCAAAAGGGATCTGCTAGTATTGAAAATGGATGTGAAGCAACTACCACATGAGTTCCATACTACTTTTGGATCAAATAAAGCCGCGGTGGAGGAGCTACGAAGAAACTGTGTTGAACCATGAAGAACACGGAAGAACTTGAAAACCCTAAATGCATATCTGAAGTGCGGGAAGGTGAAGACTTACGGCTGTAGATCTACTGCGGAGGATCGCCGCCGTTCTCTGGTCGATTCAGGTTGATGCAGCGGCCAAGATCGGCGAAGATGAGGTGCTCTGCTGCGGCGGCGGCGGCAGAGCTCAAGCAGCAGTGGAGTCGCGAGAGGAAGAAGACGACAGAAAGGGAGAGAATGAAGAAAGACCTAAAGGCCGTGCATATTTATAAGGGAAGACCTATAAGTGGGCGCGAAAAATGAGGAGGCCGAAAACATGATTATCCAACTACAGCGACGCCTCGATTTTCGGGATGGTCATTAAGACAAAGATCCGTTGAGATATGACAGAATAAAAATGAATTTAATGGAAGATGACGTCATGGCGGGTTATCATGAATCCAGAAGATGACGTCATGGAGGGTTATAACTTTTGCACACACAGAAGCCAGAAGGTTTTTTCTTAAAGTATTGAAGATTGACATGAACCGGTTCAAATCAATCTGGGGCCTAATGTTGGGGATATAACTACTAGTGTAACCTGCCCAGGAGGGGCCAGGTTACGCTATGGTAATTCATCATATGAAGCCCAATACTTAAGGCCCGTAGTGATAAACCGCCGTAATGGCATGACTTGTGTTGTAAGGCAAGATTAACTAGTCACCGAGCCGGACACTGTTTATGAGCCGGCCGGGACTCTGTAGGCCACGGGGCGTCAACCCGTGTATATAAGGGGATGACCCGCCGGCAGCTTAAGGCAGGTAACATCAAATCGGTAGCCAGGCATAGCGGAGTTCGCTCCCTGGTCATCGAAACTCTAGTAATTCCACCTCAACTGGAGTAGGCTTTTACCTTCACCGTAAGGGGCCGAACCAGTATAACCCTCGTGTCCTTTGCCCCGCTTTAACCCCTTTAAGCTTCCTAGTTGCGATGGCTCCACGACTAAGTCCCTTCACGAGGACATCTACCGTGACTATTCCACGACAGGTAGCAAGAAGGATTTCTGGCGCCGTTGCCGGGGAGTCTATGCACAAGTCAAGACATACCAAGTACCCATCACAAACTCTTATCCCTCGCATTACATTATTTGCCATTTGCCTCTCGTTTTCCTCTCCCCCACTTCACCCTTGCCGTTTTATTCGCCCTCTTTTCCGTTCGCCTCTTTTTTGCTTGTTTCTTGTTTGCTTGTGTGTTGGATTGCTTGCTTGTCACGATGGCTCAAGATAATACTAAATTGTGTGACTTTACCAATACCAACAACAATGATTTTCTTAGCACTCCGATTGCTCCTCTTACCGATGCTGAATCTTGTGAAATTAATGCTGCTTTGTTGAATCTTGTCATGAAAGATCAATTCGCCGGCCTTCCTAGTGAAGATGCCGCTACCCATCTAAATAGCTTCGTTGATTTGTGTGATATGCAAAAGAAGAAAGATGTGGACAATGATATTGTTAAATTGAAGCTATTTCCTTTTTCGCTTAGAGATCGTGCTAAAGCTTGGTTTTCGTCTTTGCCTAAAAATAATATTGATTCATCGAATAAGTGCAAAGATGCTTTTATCTCTAAGTATTTTCCTCCCGCTAAAATCATCTCTCTTAGAAACGATATCATGAATTTTAAGCAACTTGATCATGAACATGTTGCACAAGCTTGGGAGAGGATGAAATTAATGATACGTAATTGCCCTACACATGGTTTGAATCTTTGGATGATTATACAAAAAAATTATGCCGGATCAAATTTTGCTTCTAGAAATCTTTTAGATTCGGCCGCGGGAGGCACTTTTATGGAAATCAATTTAGGAGAATCTAATAAACTCCTAGATAATATTATGGTTAATTATTCTCAATGGCACACCGAAAGATCTACTAATAAAAAAGTGCATGCGATAGAAGAAATTAATGTTTTGAGTGGAAAGATGGATGAACTTATGAAATTATTTGCTACTAAAAGTGTTTCTTCTGATCCTAATGAAATGCCTTTGTCTACTTTGATTGATAACAATAATGCATGTATGGATGTGAATTTTTTGGTAGGAATAATTTTGGTAACAACGCGTATAGAGGAAACTTTAATCCTAGCCCGTTCCCTAGTAATTCCTCTAATAATTATGGTAATTCCTACAACAATTCTTATGGAAATTTTAATAAGATGCCCTCTGAATTTGAGACTGGTGTTAAGGAGTTTATGAATTCGCAAAAGAATTTCAACGCTTTGCTTGAAGAAAAATTGCTTAAGGTTGATGAATTGGCTAGGAACGTTGATAGAATTTCTCTTGATGTTGATTCTTTGAAACTTAGATCTATTCCACCTAAGCATGATATCAATGAGTCTCTCAAAGCCATGAGAATTTCCATTGATGAGTGCAAAGAAAGAACCGCTAGGATGCGTGCTAAGAAAGATTGCTTTGTGAAAGCGTGTTCTTCTAGTTTCTATGAGAATAAAGATGAAGATCTAAAAGTTATTGATGTGCCTCCTATTAAATCTTTGTGTTGCAATATGAATCTTGATAATGATGGGACTGGAGATGAGTCAACTTTAGTTAGAAGGCGTCCCGAAAATTCGGAGTTTTTAGATCTTGATGCTAAATTTGGTAAAAGTGGGATTGAAGAGGTTAAAACTTTAGATATCATGAACCCAATATTTTGGATTTCAAGGAATTTAATTATGATAATTGCTCTTTGATAGATTGTATTTCCTTGTTGCAATCCATGCTAAATTCTCCTCATGCTTATAGTCAAAATAAAGCTTTTACCAAACATATCGTTGATGCTTTAATGCAATCTTATGAAGAAAAACTTGAGTTGGAAGCTTCTATCCCTAGAAAACTTTATGATGAGTGGGAACCTACTATTAAAATTAGAATTAAAGATCATGAATGCTATGCTTTGTGTTATTTGGGTGCTAGTGTTTCCACGATCCCAAAAACTTTGTGTGATTTGCTAGGATTCCGTGAATTTGATGATTGTTCTTTAAACTTGCACCTTGCGGATTCCACTATTAAGAAACCTATGGGAAGAATTAACGATGTTCTTATTGTTGCAAATAGGAACTATGTGCCTGTAGATTTCATTGTTCTTGACATAGATTGCAATCCTTCATGTCCGATTATTCTTGGTAGACCTTTCCTTAGAACGATTGGTGCAATTATTGATATGAAGGAAGGGAATATTAGATTCCAATTTCCGTTAAGGAAAGGCAGGGAACACTTTCCTAGGAAGAAAATAAAATTACCTTATGAATCTATTATGAGAGCCACTTATGGATTGCCTACTAAAGATGGCAATACCTAGATCTATCCTTGTTTTTATGCCTAGCTAGGGGCGTTAAACGATAGCGCTTGTTGGGAGGCAACCCAATTTTATTTTAGTTATTTGATTTTTGCTTCTTTTTAGGAATAAATATTTGATCTAACCTCTGGTTAGATTTTTTTTATGTTTTAATTAGTGTTTGTGCCAAGTTAAACCAATAGGATCTTCTTAGATGATAGTTATTTGATCCTGCTGAAAATTCCAGAAACTTTCTGTTCACGAAAACAATTGTTAAAAATCACCAGAACGTGATAAAATACTGATTCTAATTGCAGTAGATCAATAAACAAATTATCTAGGTCTTCCTATTTTGGTAGATTTTTATGATTTCCATAAGTTTGCGTTAGTTACAGATTACTACAGACTGTTCTTTTTTTTGACAGATTCTTTTTTCGTGTGTTGTTTGCTTATTTTGATGAATCTATGGCCAGTAAAAAAGTTTATAAACCAATGAGAAGTTGGAATACAGTAGGTTTAACACCAATATAAATAAAGAATGAGTTCAATACAGTACCTTGAAGTGGTGTTTTGTTTTCTTTCGCTAACGGAGCTCACGAGATTTTCTGTTGAGTTTTGTGTTGTGAAGTTTTCAAGTTTTGGGTAAAGATTTGATGGATTATGGAACAAGGAGTGGCAAGAGCCTAAGCTTGAGGATGCCCATGGCACCCCAAGGTAATCTAAGGACACCAGAAAGCCAAAGCTTGGGGATGCCCCGGAAGGCATCCCCTCTTTCGTCTTCGTCCATCGGTAACTTTACTTGGAGCTATATTTTTATTCACCACATGATATGTGTTTTGCTTGGAGTGTCTTGTATGATTTGAGTCTTTGATTTTTAGTTTACCACAATCATCCTTGCTGTACACACCTTTTAAGAGAGACACACATGATTCGGAATGTATTAGAATACTCTATGTGCTTCACTTATATCTTTTGAGCTATATAGTTTTTTGCTCTAGTGCTTCACTTATATCTTTTAGAGCACGGTGGTGGATTTGTTTTATAGAAATTATTGTTCACTCATGTTTCACTTATATTATTTTGAGAGTCCTACAAAACAGCATGGTAATTTGCTTTAATTGTGAAATTAGTCCTAATATGCTAGGTATTCAAGATTAGTAAAAACTTTCTTATGAGTGTGTTGAATACTAAGAGAAGTTTGATGCTTGATGATTGTCTTGAGATATGGAGGTAGTGATATTAAAGTTCTGCTAGTTGAGTAGTTGTGAATTTGAGAAATACTTGTGTTGAAGTTTGCAAATCCTGTAGCATGCACGTATGGTAAACGTTGTGTAATAAATTTGAAACATGAGGTGTTCTTTGATTGTCCTCCTTATGAGTGGCGGTCGGGGATGAGCGATGGTCTTTTCCTACCAATCTATCCCCCTAGGAGCATGCGCGTATGCTTGGTTTTTGATGACTTGTAGATTTTTGCAATAAGTATGTGAGTTCTTTATGACTAATGTTGAGTCCATGGATTATACGCACTCTTACCCTTCCATCATTGCTAGCCTCTTCGGTACTGTGCATTGCCCTTTCTCGCCTTGAGAGTTGGTGCAAATTTCGCCGGTGCATCCAAACCCCGTGATACGATACGCTCTATCACACATAAACCTCCTTATATCTTCCTCAAAACAGCCACCATACCTACCTATTATGGCATTTCGATAGCCATTCCGAGATATATTGCCATGCAACTTTCCACCGTTCCATTTATCATGACATGTTTCATCATTGTCATATTGCCTTGCATGATCATGTAGTTGACATCATATTTGTGGCAAAGCCACCATGCATATTATTTCATACATGTCACTCTTGATTCATTGCCCTTCCCGGTACACCGCCAGAGGCATTCATATAGAGTCATACTTTGTTCTAGTATCGAGTTGTAATCATTGAGTTGTAAATAAATAGAAGTGTGATGATCATCATTCATAGAGCATTGTCCCAAAAAGAAAGAGAAAGGCCAAAAGAAAAAAAATGAAAGGCCCAAAAAAGGGAAAAGAAAATAAAAAGGGGCAATGCTACTATCTTTTTCCATACTTGTGCTTCAAAGTAGCACCATGATCCTTATGATAGATAGTCTCTTGTTTTGTCACTTTCATATACTAGTGGGAATTTTTCGTTATAGAACTTGGCTTGTATATTCCAACAATGGGCTTCCTCAAATGCCCTAGGTCTTCGTGAGCAAGCAAGTTCGATGCACACCCACTTAGTTTCTTTTGTTGAGCTTTCATACATTTATAGCTCTAGTGCATCCGTTGCATGGCAATCCCTACTCCTCACATTAACATCAATTGATGGGCATCTCCATAGCCCGTTGATTAGCCGCGTTGATGTGAGACTTTCTCCTTTTTTGTCTTCTCCACATAACCCCCCTCATTATATTCTATTCCACCCATAGTGCTATATCCATGGCTCACGCTCATGTATTGCGTGAAAGTTAAAAAAAGTTTGAGATTACTAAAGTATGAAACAATTGCTTGGCTTGTCATCGGGGTTGTGCATGATGAGAGCATTCTTGTGTGACGAAAATGGAGCATGACCAAACTATATGATTTTGTAGGGATGAACTTTCTTTGGCCATGTTATTTTGAGAAGACATAATTGCTTAGTTAGTATGCTTGAAGTATTATTACTTTTATGTCAATATTAAACTTTTATCTTGAATCTTTCGGATCTGAATATTCATACCACAAATAAGAAAATTACAATGAAAATTATGCTAAGTAGCATTCCACATCAAAAATTCTGTTTTTATCATTTACCTACTCGAGGACGAGCAGGAAATAAGCTTGGGGATGCTTGATACGTCTCCAACGTATCTATAATTTTTTATTATTCCATGCTATATTATATTCTGTTTTGGATGTTTATTGGGCTATATTATACACTTTTATATTATTTTTGGGACTAACCTATTAACCGGAGGCCCAGCCCAAATTGCTGTTTTTTTTGCCTATTTTAGTGTTTTGAAGGAAAAGGATATCAAACGGAGTCCAAACGGAATGAAACCTTCGGGAACGTGATTTTCAGAACAAACGTGATCCAGACGACTTGGAGTGGATGTCAAGCAACAGACGAGGAAGCCACGAGGTAGGGGGCGCGCCCACCTCCCCTAGGCGCGCCCTCCACCCTCGTGGGCCCCTCCTTGCTCCACCGACGTACTTCTTCCTCCTATATATACCCATATACCCTGGAAACATCATATACGGAGCCAAAACCCTATTTCCACCACCGCAACCTTCTGTACCCGTGAGATCCCATCTTGGGGCCTTCTCCGGCGCTCCGCCGGAGGGGGCATTGATCACGGAGGGCTTCTACATCAACACCATAGCCTCTCCGATGATGTATGAGTAGTTTACCTCAGACCTTCGGGTCCATATTTAGTAGCTCGATGGCTTTCTCTCTCTTTTTGGATCTCAATACAGTGTTCTCCCCTTCTCTCGTGGAGATCTATTCGATGTAATCTTCTTTTGCGGTGTGTTTGTTGAGACCGATGAATTGTGGGTTTATGATCAAGTTTATCTATGAACAATATTTGAATCTTCTGAATTCTTTTATGTATGATTGGTTATCTTTGCAAGTCTCTTCGAATTATCAGTTTGGTTTGGCCTACTAGATTGATCTTTCTTGCAATGGGAGAAGTGCTTAGCTTTGGGTTCAATCTTGCGGTGTCCTTTCCCAGTGACAGTAGGGGCAGCAAGGCACGTATTGTATTGTTGCCATCGAGGATAAAAAGATGGGGTTTATATCATATTGCATGAGTTTATCCCTCTACATCATGTCATCTTGTTTAAAGCATTACTCTGTTCTTATGAACTTAATACTCTAGATGCATGCTGGATAGCGGTCGATGTGTGGAGTAATAGTAGTAGATGCAGAATCGTTTCGGTCTACTTGTCGCGGACGTGATGCCTATATACATGATCATACCTAGATATTCTCATAACTATGCTCAATTCTATCAATTGCTCGACAGTAATTCCTTTACCCACCATAATACTTATGCTATCTTGAGAGAAGCCACTAGTGAAACCTATGGCCCCCGGGTCTATTTTCCATCATATTAATCTCCCGTCAACAAGCTATTTCTGGCGTCGTTTATTTTGCTTTCTTTACTTTTAGTCTTTATCATAAAATACCAAAAATATTATCTTGTCATCTCTATCAGATCTCACTCTCGTAAGTGACCGTGAAGGGATTGACAACCCCTTTTTCGCATTGGTTGTGAGGTTCTTATTTGTTTGAGTAGGTGCGTGGGACTCGAGCGTGGTCTCCTACTGGATTGATACCTTGGTTCTCAAAAACTGAGGGAAATACTTACGCTACTTTACTGCATCACCCTTTCCTCTTGAAGGGAAAACCAACGCAGTGCTCAAGAGGTAGCAGGCTTCTTCTCTCTTTTTGATATTTAATACAATGTTCCCCTTGATGTTCTTGGAGATCTATTTGATGTAATGACTTTTTGCGGTGTGTTTATTGGGATCCGATGAATTATGAGTTTATGATTTGATATATCCATGAATATTATTTGAGTGTTCTCTGAACTCTTTTATGCATGATTGTTTTAGCCTTGTATTTGTTCTCTGATTCATTGGTTTGGTTTGGCCAACTAGATTGATTTATCTTGCCATGGGAAGAGGTGCTTTGTGATGGGTTTGATCTTGCGGTGCTCAGTCTCAGTGAGAGAAGGAGACATGACACCCATGTATCATTGCTATTAAGGGTAACAAGATGGGGTTTATTCATACGTGAGTTTATCTTGTCTAATCATGTCATCTTGCTTAAAGTATTACTTCGTTTTTCCATGAACCTAATACACAAAATGAATGCTTGATAGCGGTCGATGTGTGGAGTAATAGTAGTAGATGCAGAATCGTTTCGGTCTACTAATCTTGGACGTGATTCCTATATACATGATCATTGCCTTGGATATTATCATAATTAGTTGATTTTCTATCAATTGCCCAACAGTAATTTGTTTACCCAACGTATGCTATTTTCTCGAGAGAAGTCTCTAGTGAAAACTATGACCCCCGGTCTATTTTCTATCATATATTAAAACCAAAAATACCTTGCTGCAATTTTATTTTATTTATTTATTTTATTTTGTGTTTTAGTTAGATCTATTTATCAAATCATATACAATTTAATGTATCTCAATACCGTTGAGGGATTGAAAACCCCTCTACGCGTTGGGTTGCAAGTATTTGTTATTTGTGTGCAGGTACTGTTTACATAGTGTTGTTTGGTTCTCCTAGTGGATGGATAATCTTGGTTTTATAACTGAGGGAAATACTTATCTCTACTGTACTTCACTATCCCTTCCTCTTGGGGGAAATCCTAACGCAACTTACAAGTAGCAGTGAGCTGGCCGAGGCGCTCGTCGCCGCCGCGCTACATCACTTAGGTGCTGCTCCTCAAGGCGCATCGCGCCGCCGGGAAGCTCACAGAGACCGCCACCGCCTCGCTCTCCATGGGACCGACTCCGAAGTCAACACCGACGCGACACCTGGGGAGAGCCCCAACGCTGCCGCCTACTCATCATGGATGCGCACCCGCGCTGCCTACCTCGGCCCGCCCTGCTGTTCCTCACCGACACCTGTGTCATGCTCATCCTCTGCCTCGACTGCTTTTGGATAGAGCTTAGGGGAATCAAGCCCGTGCCCAACACCGCCAACAAAGGCTCAGAAGACATCGAGGTCGGCATCCCAGAGGATGTCCCCATGGTGCTTGTCCAGATTCCAACCACGAGAAGGAGGTGAGCTGCACAAATACAAAATGAATTTCCACTTCACCGCCTATTGTTTCTGTGGCTGAAGGTGAAATCAAGGTTCTGGGAATGGGTGTTGAGCGCCCTGGACGGACACCTCCCCCGCGACATCGGAGCCAGGGGCAGCGTGGCCGAGATACGTTGGAGACGTAGAAAATAGTCTTGATAACACACAAGTATAGGGGATCGCAACAGTTTTCGAGGGTAGAGTATTCAACCCAAATTTATTGATTCGACACAAGGGGAGCCAAAAAATATTCTCAAGTATTAGCAGCTGAGTTGTCAATTCAACCACACCTGGATAACTTAATATCTGCAGCAAAGTATTTAGTAGCAAAGTAGTATGGAAGTAATGGTAACGGTGGCAAAGGTAACAGTAGCAGTTTTGTAATAATTGTAACAGTGGCAACGGTAAAGTAACTAAGCGAAGATCAATATGTGAAAATCTCATAGGCATTGGATCAGTGATGGATAAATTATGTCGGATGCGATTACTCATGCAATAGTTATAACATAGGGTGACACGGAACTAGCTCCAGTTCATCAATGTAATGTAGGCATGTATTCCGAATATAGTCATACGTGCTTATGGATAAGAACTTGCATGACATCTTTTGTCCTACCCTCCCATGGCAGCGCGGTCCTATTGGAAACTAAGGGATATTAAGGCTTCCTTTTAATAGAGTACCGAACCAAAGCATTAACACTTAGTGAATATATGAACTCCTCAAACTACGGTCATCACCGGGAGTGGTCCCGATTATTGTCACTTCGGGGTTACCGGATCATAACACATAGTAGGTGACTATTGACTTGCAAGATAGGATCAAGAACTCACATATATATATGAAAACATAATAGATTCAGATATGAATTCATGGCACTCGGGCCCTAGTAACAAGCATTAAGCATAGCAAAGTCATAGCAACATCAATCTCAGAACATAGTGGATACTAGGGATCAAACCCTAACAAAACTAACTCGATTACATGATAGAGCTCATCCAACCCATCACCGTCCAGCAAGCCTACGATGGAATTACTCACGCACGGTGGTGAGCATCATGAAATTGGTGATGGAGGAAGGTTGATGATGACGACGGCGACGGATTCCCCTCTCCGGAGCCCCGAACCGACTCCAGATCAGCCCTCCCGAGAGAGTTTAGGGCTTGGCGGCGGCTCCATATCGTGAAACGCGATGAATCCTTCTCTCTGAGTTTTTCCTCCCCGAACGTGAATATATGGAGTTAGTTGAGGTCGGTGGAGCCTCAGGGGGGCCACGAGACAAGGGGGCGCGCCCAGGGGGTAGGCGCGCCCCCACCCTCATAGACAGGGTGTGGGCCCCCTGGTCTTGATTCTTTCGCCAGTATTTTTATATATTCCAAAAATATTCTGCGTGAAGTTTCAGGTCATTCCGAGAACTTTTATTTCTGCACAAAAATAACACCATGGCAATTCTGCTGAAAACAGCGTCAGTCCGGGTTAGTTCCATTCAAATCATGCAAGTTAGAGTCCAAAACAAGGGCAAAAGTGTTTGGAAAAGTAGATACGTTGGAGACGTATCAACTCCCCCAAGCTTAAACCTTTGCTTGTCCTCAAGCAATTCAGTTGATAAACTGAAAGTGATAAAGAAAAACATTGACAAACTCTGTTTGCTCTTGTTGTTGTAAATATGTAAAGCCAGCATTCAAGTTTTTAGCAAAGATTATGAACTAACCATATTCACAATAACATTAAGGTCTCATGTTTACTCATATCAATGGCATAATCAACTAGCGAGCAATAATAATAAATCTCGGATGACAACACTTTTTCAAAACAATCATAATATGATATAACAAGATGGTATCTCGCTAGCCCTTTCTGAGACCGCAAAACATAAATGCAGAGCATCTCTGAAGATCAAGGACTGACTAAACATTGTAATTCATGGTAAAAGAGATCCAGTCATAGTCATACTCAATATAAATTAGTAGTAATGGATGCAAATGACAGCGGTGCTCTCCAACTGGTGCTTTTTAATAAGAGGAGGATGACTCAACATAAAAGTAAATAGATAGGCCCTTCGCAGAGGGAAGCAGGGATTTGTAGAGGTGCCAGAGCTCAGTTTTTGAAATAGAGATAAATAATATTTTGAGTGGTATACTTTCATTGTCAACATAACAACCGAGAGATCTCGATATCTTCCATGCTACACACATTATAGGCGGTTCCCAAGCAGAATGGTAAAGTTTATACTCCCTGATAACCCACAAGTATAGGGGATCAATTGTAGCCTCTTTCGATAAGTAAGAGTGTCGAACCCAACGAGGAGCTAAAGGTAGAACAAATATTCCCTCAAGTTCTATCGACCACCGATACAACTCTACGCATGCTTGACGTTTACTTTACCTAGAACAAGTATGAAATTAGAAGTACTTTGTAGGTGTTTTTGGATAGGTTTGCAACAATATAAAGAGCACGTAAATAAAAGCTAGGGGCTGTTTAGATAAAGACACAACTAAATTAGTTTTAGTAAAGAGTTTGTTGTCACGAGAAAGTTATTTGTCCCTAGGCAATCGATAACTAGACCGGTAATCATTATTGCAATTTTATTTGAGGGAGAGGCATAAGCTAACATACTTTCTCTACTTGGATCATATGCACTTATGATTGGAACTCTAGCAAGCATCCGCAACTACTAAAGATCATTAAGGTAAAAACCAACCATAGCATTAAAGTATCAAGTCCTCTTTATCCCATACGCAACAACCCCCTTACTCGGGTTTGTGTTTCAGTCACTCACACAACCCACTATAAGCGAATCATGAACGTATTGCAACACCCTACAGCGGGGATCCCTCACACTTGCGCGACACGGAGAGCACCATAGGACAACACCAATAATAAAACATGCAACTCAAACCAATCTTGATCATCAAATAGCCCATAGGACAAAACAGATCTACTCAAACATCATAGGATAGCCATACATCATTGGGAAATAATATATAGCGTTGAGCACCATGTTTAAGTAGAGATTACAGCAGGTAAGAGAGAGGCTACACCGCTGCATATAGGGGGGAAGAGTTGGTGATGATGGCGGTGAAGTTGTTGGTGAAGACTGCGGTGATGATGATGGCCCCTGGTGGCACTCCGGCGCACCGGAAGCGAGGGGGAGAGAGCCCCCTCCTTCTTCTTCTTCCTTGACCTCCTCCCTAGATGGGAGAAGGGTTTCCCCTCTAGTCCATGGTCTCCATTGCGTGGGAGGGGCGAGAGCCCCTCCGAGATTGGATCTGTCTCTCTGTCTCTCTTTGTTTCTGCGTTCTGTTCTGCTGCCCTTTCACTGTTTCGTATATATATGGAGATCCGTAACTCCGATTGGACTGAGACCTTCGCCATGATTTTTTACCAAAAATTAGCTTTTCTTGCGACCGAAGAAGGGCATCAACCGCCTTACGGGTGGCCCACGAGGGTCAGGGGCGCCCCCTGCCTCGTGGCCCACACAAAATATTCACATCATGCACAACCCCGATGACAAGCCAAGCAATTGTTTCATACTTTTGACGTTCTCAAACCTTTTCAACTTTCACGCAATACATGAGCGTGAGCCATGGACATAGCACTATAGGTGGAATAGAATATGATGGTGGAGGTTGTGTGGAGAAGACAAAAAGGGAGAAAGTCTCACATCAACTAGGTGTATCAACGGGCTATGGAGATGCCCATTAATAGATATCAATGTGAGTGAGTTGGGATTGCCATGCAACGGATGCACTAAGAGCTATAAGTGTATGAAAGCTCAAACTGGAAACTAAGTGGGTGTGCATCCAACTTGCTTGCTCATGAAGACCTCGGGCGTTTGAGGAAGCCCATCATCGGAATATACAAGCCAAGTTCTATAATGAAAATTCCCACTAGTATATGAAAGTGAAAGCATAGGATACTCTCTCTATGAAGAACTTGGTGCTACTCTGAAGCACAAGTGTGGTAAAAGGATAGTAACATTGCCCCTTCTCTCCTTTCCTCTCATTTTTTCCTTTTTTTATTTTTTTTATTTTTTTGGTGGGCTTCTTTGGCCTCTTTTTTTTATTTGGGCTTCTTTGGCCTCTTTTATTTTTCATAAAGTCCGGAGTCTCATCCCGACTTGTGGGGGAATCATAGTCTCCATCATCCTTTCCTCACTGGGGCAATGCTCTAATAATGATGATCATCACACTTTTATTTACTTACAACTCAATATTACAACTCGATATCTAGAACAAAGATATGACTCTATATGAATGCCTCCGGTGGTGTACCGGGATGTGCAATGATCTAGCGTAGCAATGACATCAAAAAACGGACAAGCCATGAAAACATCATGCTAGCTACCTTACGATCATGCAAAGCAATATGACAATGAATGCTCAAGTCATGTATATGATGATGATGGAAGTTGCATGGCAATATATCTCGGAATGGCTAGGAAATGCCATGATAGGTAGGTATGGTGGCTGTTTTGAGGAAGATATAATGAGGCTTATGTGTGATAGAGCGTATCGTATCACGGGGTTTGGATGCACCGGCAAAGTTTGCACCAACTCTCGAGGTGAGAAAGGGCAATGCACGGTACCGAAGAGGCTAGCAATGATGGAAGGGTGAGAGTGCGTATAATCCATGGACTCAACATTAGTCATAAAGAACTCACATACTTATTGCAAAAATCTATTAGTCATTGAAACAAAGTACTACGCGCATGCTCCTAGGGGATAGATTGGTAGGAAAAGACCCGCTCGTCCCCGACCGCCACTCATAAGGAAGACAATCAATAAATAAATCATGCTCTGACTTCATCACATAACGGTTCACCATACGTGCATGCTACGGGAATCACAAACCTCAACACAAGTATTTCTACTAATCCACAACTACCCACTAGCATGACTCTAATATCACCATCTTTATATCGCAAAAATATTGCAAGGAATCAAACATATCATATTCAGTGATCTACAAGTTTTATGTAGGATTTTATGACTAACCATGTGAATGACCAGTTCCTGTCATCTCTCTAAATAGATATAAGTGAAGCAAGAGAGTTTAATTCTTTCTACAAAATATATGCCCACGCTCTAACAAATATAAGTGAAGCAAAAGAGCATTCTACAAATGGCGGTTGTCTATGTAAAGAGAAACAGGCAATCCAAACTTCAAATGATATAAGTGAAGAAAATGAAGCATTCTATAAAGCCATACTCAAAAGATATAAGTGAAGTGCAAAGAGCATTCCATAAATCAACCAAGGACTATCTCATACCAGCATGGTGCATAAAAGAAAAGTAAAAAAGTAAATGCAAAAGACGCTCCAAGATTTGCACATATCACATGAATGAAACGAATCCGAAAACATACTGATATTTGTTGAAGAAAGAGGGGATGCCTTCTGGGCCATCCCCAAGCTTTAGACGCTTGAGTCTCCTTGAATATTTACTTGGGGTGCCTTGGGCATCCCCAAGCTTGAGCTCTTGCCTCTCTTCCTTCTTCTCACATCGAAACCTTCTCGATCATCGAACACTTCATCCACACAAAACTTCAACAGAAAACTCGGTAAGATCTGTTAGTATAATAAAGCAAATCACTACTCTAAGTACTGTTGCAAACCAATTCATATTTTGTTTTTGCATTGTGTCTACTGTAATATAACTTTTTCATGGCTTAATCCACTGATATAAATTGATAGTTTCATCAAAACAAGCAAACTATGCATCAAAAACAGAATCTGTCTAAAACAGAACAGTCTGTAATAATCTGAACATTCACCATACTTATGATACTTGAAACATTCTCCCAAAATTAGGAAAAATAAAAAATTTGTATAGAAAGACAGTGCAAAAAGAATCAGAACCATTTGACGTTCCAGTAAAAAAATGTAAAATCGCGCACTACAGCCAAAGTTTCTGTCCTGCACCGCACAAACCAACAAGCATTGTAAACATCCTAAAGGAAAACCTTGGCACATTATTTTTATAATACAATGGAATTGTACAAGGGGGTAATTATTTTTGTTGAAAAGTTTCTGTAATCAAGATTCACAAAGTTGCCGTGAGCATGAACAAAGTTCAAGGAGCTCTCCCACTTCAACAATGCTTGTCTTTCTCACTTTCACTTTCCTTTTTGAAAAGTTTCGGGTTCCCCTCTTTATTTTTGTTGTTTTTAAACTATATGAAAGCACTCAACAGAAATAAATGACTCTCTAAAACTTCCGGGTGGTCTCCCTGGCAGCGCTTTCTTTAAAGCCATTAAGCTAGGCATATAGTGCTCAAGTAATGGATCCACCCGGATCCCAAGGTATATCAAAGCCAATTTTAATTAGCAATGATTTGTAATTTAGTAGTGAGCACAAAGTAACATATATCATGTAATGACGAAGTCTAACTCTCTTCCTATGCATCGGCATGTCATAAAAGAACAATTCATGCACACATAGTAAAGGCCAATGCATAGTATAAACAGTTTCTTGCAATTTTATCATGTTGGAAACATAGAGAGGTGGAGATATAGTTCCTCTCTCATAATAATTGCAAGTAGGAGAAGCAAGCACATGCATATTATATCTATCAAAATCATCATGTGCAATGGTAAAAGGCAACCCATCAATATAATCCTTAATAAGCACAAACTTCTCCGATATAGTGTAGTTGGGAGAATTCAAAAAGATAATAGGACTATCATGCGTGGGTGCAATAGCAACAATTTCATGTTTAACATAAGGAACTATAGCAAGTTCATCTCCATAAGCATAATTCATATTGGCATCTTGGCCACAAGCATAGCAAGCATCATCAAAAAGGGATATTTCAAGAGAATCAACGGGATCATAATAGTCATCATAGCAATCATCCTTCGGTAAGCACGAAGGGAAATTAAACAATGTATGAGTTGAAGAGTTACTCTCATTAGAAGGTGGGCATGGGTAGCTAATCCGCTCTTCCTCTTTTTGTTCTTCGCTCTCCTCCTCATCTTTTTCATCCAATGAGCTCACAGTTTCGTCAATTTCTTCTTCCATAGATTCCTGCAAAATATTAGTCTCTTCTTGGACAGCGGAGACTTTCTCAATAAGTGCATTAATATCGTAATTGTATTCATAATTCTCATAGCAATATTTGAGGATAGCTAAATTTTCAGGTCTATAAACATCATCATTAAAAGCTTCATACTTTTCAAACAAAGATTCAATTTCATAAGCACCCTTAAAAGCAACAAATTCTTCTATTTGTTCCACATCATCGTAATCATATATACCATTAGCATAAGAAGCTAAGGTTTTATTATCATTAAATTTGCATGAAAAGGGAAGGTGTGGAGCCTTCATCCTAGAGCAACAAGTATAATCATAACTCAAGCATACTTGCCGAGCATACCACTTCAATATATAAATTTGATCCCATAATAGTTTCCCTTTTTGTGTCAAGCGATAATCCCTAAAGTATTCACGTTGATCCAACATTACTCCCATTACCAAATTGAATGGGGTTTTCTCTGGATTATCAAAGTAGTACATAATATCTGTCACATAACGAGCATCGAGGGTTTTAGGAGGTTCCTCATCTCCATGAGTAGCAAGTAAACCTAATTTTTTTGGTATTTCGTGTTCCATATCCATAACTAAAGATAGAGAACAACTAAGAACAACAAATAAAAATTACTTAGTGATAAAGCAAACAAGCACACACGAGAATATTCACCACACGCTATTGCTCCCCGGCAACGGCGCCAGAAAAAGGTCTTGATAGCCCACAAGTATAGGGGATCAATTGTAGCCTCTTTCGATAAGTAAGAGTGTCGAACCCAACGAGGAGCTAAAGGTAGAACAAATATTCCCTCAAGTTCTATCGATCACCGATACAACTCTACGCATGCTTGACGTTTACTTTACCTAGAACAAGTATGAAACTAGAAGTACTTTGTAGGTGTTTTTGGATAGGTTTGCAGCAATATAAAGAGCACGTAAATAAAAGCTAGGGGCTGTTTAGATAAATACACAACTAAATTGGTTTTAGTAAAGAGTTTGTTGTCACGAGAAAGTTATTTGTCCCTAGGCAATCGATAACTAGACCGGTAATCATTATTGCAATTTTATTTGAGGGAGAGGCATAAGCTAACATACTTTCTCTACTTGGATCATATGCACTTATGATTGGAACTCTAGCAAGCATCCGCAACTACTAAAGATCATTAAGGTAAAACCCAACCATAGCATTAAAGTATCAAGTCCTCTTTATCCCATACGCAACAACCCCCTTACTCGGGTTTGTGTTTCAGTCACTCACGAAACCCACTATAAGCGAATCATGAACGTATTGCAACACCCTACAGCGGGGATCCCTCACGCTTGCGCGACACGGAGAGCACCATAGGACAGCACCAATAATAAAACATGCAACTCAAACCAATCTTGATCATCAAATAGCCCATAGGACAAAACAGATCTACTCAAACATCATAGGATAGCCATACATCATTGGGAAATAATATATAGCGTTGAGCACCATGTTTAAGTAGAGATTACAGCGGGTAAGAGAGAGGTTACACCGCTGCATAGAGGGGGAAGAGTTGGTGATGATGGCGGTGAAGTTGTTGGTGAAGACTGCGGTGATGATGATGGCCCCCGGTGGCACTCCGGCGCCACCGGAAGCGAGGGAGAGAGAGCCCCCCTCCTTCTTCTTCTTCCTTGACCTCCTCCCTAGATGGGAGAAGGGTTTCCCCTCTGGTCCATGGTCTCCATGGCGTGGGAGGGGCAAGAGCCCCTCCGAGATTGGATCTGTCTCTCTGTCTCTCTCTGTTTCTGCGTTCTGTTCTGCTGCCCTTTCACCGTTTCGTATATATATGGAGATCCGTAACTCCGATTGGACTGAAACCTTCGCTGTAATTTTTTACCAAAAATTAGCTTTCTTGCGGTCGAAGAAGGGCATCAACCGCCTTACGGGTGGCCCACGAGGGTCAGGGGCGCGCCCAGGGGGGCAGGGGCGCCCCCTGCCTCGTGGCCACCTCGGGCACCGTCTCGCGTGGATTTTTCTTCCAGAATTTTCCAAATATTCCAAAACTAAGCTCCGTCCGTTTTTATCCCGTTTGGATTCCGTTTGATATGGATATTCTGCGAAACATAAAACATGCAACAAACAGGAACTGGCACTGGGCACTCGATCAATATGTTAGTCCCAAAAATAATATAAAAAGTTGCCAAAAGTATATGAAAGTTGAATAATATTGGCATGGAACAATCAAAAATTATGGATACGACGGAGACGTATCACTCTCCCACCACCAACAAGCATCAATCCATGGCTTGCCCGAAACAACGGGTGCCTCCAACTAACAACAATCCTGGGGGAGTTTTGTTTGCAATTATTTTGATTTGGTTTGAGCATGGGACTGGGCATCCCGGTGACCAGCCATTTTCTCGTGAGTGAGGAGCGGAGTCCACTCCTCTTGAGAATCACCCGCCTAGCATGGAAGATACAGACAGCCCTAGTTGATACATGAGCTATTCGAGCATACAAAACAAAATTTCATTTGATGGTTTAGAGTTTGGCACATACAAATTTACTTGGAACGGCAGGTAGATACCGCATATAGGAAGGTATGATGGACTCATATGGAATAACTTTGGGGTTTATTGAAGTGGATGCACAAGCAGTATTCCCGCTTAGTACAAGTGAAGGCTAGAAAAAGACTGGGAAGCGACCAACTAGAGAGCGACAACAATCATGAACATGCATTAAGATTAATCAACACTGAGTGCAAGCATGAGTAGGATATAATTCACCATGAACATAAATATCGTGGAGGCTATGTTGATTTTGTTTCAACTACATGCGTGAACATGTGCCAAGTCAAGCCACTCGAATCGTTCAAAGGAGGATACCACCCTATCATACCACATCACAACCATTTTAATAGCATGTTGGCACGCAAGGTAAACCATTATAAACTCCTAGCTAATTAAGCATGGCATGAGCAACTATAATCTCTAATTGTCACTGCAAACATGTTTCATTCATAATAGGCTGAATCAGGAACGATGAATTAATCATATTTACAAAAACAAGAGAGGTCGAGTTCATACCAGCTTCTCTCATCTCAATCAGTCCATCATATATCGTCATTATTGCCTTTCACTTGCACGACCGAACGGTGTGGATAATAATAATAGTGCACATGCATTGGACTAAGCTGGAATCTGCAAGCATTTAATTCAACGGAGAAGACAAGGTAATATGGACTCCTGGTTAAATCAACAATAATGCATATAAGAGCCACTTCAACATTTTCATCATGGTCTTCTCCTCTCAACCCCCAAAGAAAAGAAATAAAATAAAACTATTTACACGGGAAAGCTCCCAACAAGCAAAAGAAGAACGAGAAATCTTTTTGGGTTTTCTTTTAATTACTACTACTACAGGCATGGAAAGTACAATGAAAAAGTATGAGCACCGACAACTAGCATGAGTGTGTGAACATGAATGTAATGTCGGTGAGAAATACGTACTCCCCCAAGCTTAGGCTTTTCGTTGTCCTTGAATTTTACCTTGGGGTGCCTTGGGCATCCCCAAGCTTAGGCACTTGCCACTCCTTATTCCAAAATCCATCAAATCTTTACCCAAAAACTTGAAAACTTCACAACACAAAACTTCAACAGAAAATCTTATGAGCTCTGTTAGTATAAGAAAATAAACCACCACTTTAAGGTACTATAATGAACTCATTCTTTATTAATATTGGTGTTAAACCTACTGTATTCCAACTTCTCTAGGGTTCATACCCCCCGATACTACTCATAGATTCATCAAAATAAGCAAATAACACACGAAAAACAGAATCTGTCAAAACAGAACAGTCTGTAGCAATCTGTATCATTCGAATACTTCTGTAACTCAAAAAATTCTGAAAACTAGGACAACCTGGATAATTTTTTTTATTGATCTACTGCAATTGGAAACAATATTTTATCACTTTCTGGTGATTTTTAACAATTAATTTCGTGAGCAGAAAGTTTCTGTCTTTTTCAGCAAGATCAATTAATTATCACCCAAGAATATCCTATAGGTTTTACTTGGCACAAACACTAATTAAAGCATAAAACCACATCTAACCAGATGCTAGATGAATTATTTATTACTAAATAGGAACAAAAAGCAAGGAACAAAAATAAAATTGGGTTGCCTCCCAACAAGCGCTATCGTTTAACGCCCCTAGCTAGGCATTTTTTTTGCAAGAATAATTCAGAAAACAGACAAAAAATACTATTTTTGCTTTATTTAATCTAAATAACAGAAAGTAAAAGGAGGGTACAGAGAGTTTTTCTTTCTAACTTCATCCATCTCATGCTCATCAAAAGGAATCCATTAACAAGGTTGATCAAGTCTTGTTAACAAACTCATTCCGAATCGCATGAAACCAGAGAAATTTCGAATATCACTAGGTTACCTCAATGGGGATATGCATGTCCCCTATAATAAGAATATCATATTTTTTCTTGACAGTAGGAAGAGGAAATTCAAAACCTCCAATAATAATCGATGGAATTTTTCCAATAGAATTGATACCGTGGACTTGAGGTTGTTTCCTCGGAAAGTGTACCGTATGCTCATTACCGTTAACATGAAAAGTGGCATTGCCTTTGTTGCAATCAATAACAGCCCCTGCAGTATTCAAAAAGGGTCTACCAAGAATAATAGACATACTATCATCCTCGGGAATATCAAGAATAACAAAGTCCGTTAAAATAGTAATGTTTGCAACCACAACAGGCACATCCTCACAAATACCGACAGGTATAGCAGTTGATTTATCGGCCATTTGCAAAGATATTTCAGTTCATGTCAACTTATTCAAATCAAGTCTATGATATAAAGAGAGAGGCATAACACTAACACCGGCTCCAAGATCACATAAAGCAGTTTTAACATAGTTTCTTTTAATGGAGCATGGTATAATTGGTACTCCTGGATCTCCTAGTTTCTTAGGTATTCCACCCTTAAAAGTATAATTAGCAAGCATGGTGGAAATTTCAGCTTCCGGTATCTTTCTTTTATTTGTAACAATATCTTTCATATACTTAGCATAAGGATTCATTTTAAGCATATCAGTCAAACGCATACGCAAAAAGATAGGTCTAATCATTTCAGCAAAGCGCTCAAAATCATCATCATCCTTTTTCTTGGATGGTTTAGGAGGAAAGGCATGGGTTTCTGAACCCATGGTTCTCTTTCTTTACTGTGCTTCCTAGCAATGAAGTCTCTCTTATTATAACATTGATTCTTTGATTGTGGGTTATCAAGATCAACAGCAGGTTCAATCTCTACATCATTATTATTGCTAGATTGAGCATCAACATGAACATCATCATTAACATTATCACTAGGTCATGTTCATCACCAGATTGTGTTTCAGCATCAGAGATAGAGATATCATTGGGATTCTCAGGTGTGTCAACAGCAGGTTCACTAGAAGCCTGCAAAGTCCTATCATTTTTCTTTTTCTTCTTCTTAGAAGGACTAGGTGCATCAACATTAGTTCTCTGAGAATCTTGCTCAATTCTCTTAGGGTGGCCCTCAGGATACAAAGGTTCCTGAGTCATTTTACCCCCTCTAGTCATAACTCTAACAGCATTATCATTTTTCTTATTATTTAATTCATTGATCAAATCATTTTGTGCTTTAAGCACTTGTTCTACTTGAGTGGTAACCATAGAAGCATGTTTACTAATAAGCTTAAGTTCACCTTTAACTCTAGACATATAATCACTCAAGTGTTCAATCATATAAGCATTGCGTTTCAATTGTCTACCAACATAAGCATTGAAGTTTTCTTGTTTAACCATAAAGTCATCAAACTCATCCAAGCATTGGCTAGCAAACTTAGTAGAAGGGATTTCAGCTTTATCATATCTATAGAGAGAATTTACCTTTACTACCTGTGTCGGGTTATCAAGACCATGTATTTCTTCAATAGGTGGTAAGTTCTTAACATCTTCAGCTTTAATACTTTTTTATTTCATAGACTTCTTTACCTCTTGCATATCTTCAGGACTGAGAAATAGAATACCCATTTTCTTCGGAGTTGGCTTAGAAGTTAGTTCAGGAAGTGTCCAACTATTTTCATTAGTCGACATATTATTCAATAGCAATTCAGCTTGATCAACAGTTCTTTCCCTGAAAACACAACCAGCACAACTATCCAGGTGGTCTCTGGAAGCATTGGTCAGTCCATTATAAAAGATATCAAGTATTTCAGTTTTCTTAAGAGGATGATCAGGCAAAGCATTAAGTAATTGGAGAGGCCTCCCCCAAGCTTGTGGGAGACTCTCTTCTTCAATTTGCACAAAATTATATATTTCCCTTAAAGCAGCTTGTTTCTTATGAGGGGGGAAATATTTAGCAGAGAAGTAATAAATCATATCCTGGGGACTACGCACACAACCAGGATCAAGAGAATTAAACCATGTTTTAGCATCACCCTTTAATGAGAACGGAAATATCTTAAGGATATAGTAGTAACGAATTTTTTCCTCATGAGTGAATAGGGTGGCTATATCATTTAATTTAGTAAGATGTGCCACAACAATTTCAGACTCATAGCCATGAAAAGGATCAGATTCAACCAAAGTAATTAACTTAGGATCGACAGAGAAATCATAATCCTTATCAGAAATACAGATAGGTGAAGTAGCAAAAGTAGGGTCATATTTCATTCTAGCATTCAAAGACTTTTCTTTCAGCTTAGCTAATAATTTCTTAAGATCATATCTATCATTGCAAGCAAGAAAGTCTCTAGCAGTTTCTTCATCCATAACATAACCCTCAGGCACAACAGGCAATTCATATCTAGGGGGAGAATCTTCATCATCACTTTCATCAATATTATCAGTTTCAATAATTTCATTCTCTCTAGCCCTAGCAAGTTGTTCATCCAGAAATTTACCTAGTGGCACAATATTATCAAGCATAGAAGTAGTTTCATCATAAGTATCATGCATAGCAGAAGTGGCACCATCAATAACATACGACATATCAGAATTAATAACAGAAGCAGGTTTAGGTGTTGCAAGTTTACTCAAAACAGAAGGAGAATCAAGTGCAGAGCTAGATGGCAGTTCCTTACCTCCCCTCGTAGTTGAGGGATAAATCTTGGTTTTTTCGTCTTTCAAGTTCCTCATAGTGATCAGCATAAATCCCAAGTGACTCAAAGAACAGAGCTATGCTCCCCGGCAACGGCGCCAGAAAATAGTCTTGATAACCCACAAGTATAGAGGATCGCAACAGTTTTCGAGGGTAGAGTATTCAACCTAAATTTATTGATTCGACACAAGGGGAGCCAAAGAATATTCTCAAGTATTAGCAGCTGAGTTGTCAATTCAACCACACCTGGATAACTTAATATCTGCAGCAAAGTATTTAGTAGCAAAGTAGTATGGAAGTAACGGTAACGGTGGCAAAGGTAACAGTAGCAGTTTTGTAATAATTGTAACAGTGGCAACGGTAAAGTAACTAAGCGAAGATCAATATGTGAAAAGCTCGTAGGCATTGGATCAGTGATGGATAATTATGTCGGATGCGATTCCTCATGCAATAGTTATAACATAGGGTGACACCGAACTAGCTCCAGTTCATCAATGTAATGTAGGCATGTATTCCGAATATAGTCATATGTGCTTATGGATAAGAACTTGCATGACATCTTTTGTCCTACCCTCCCATGGCAGCGCGGTCCTATTGGAAACTAAGGGATATTAAGGCTTCCTTTTAATAGAGTACCGGACCAAAGCATTAACACTTAGTGAATACATGAACTCCTCAAACTACGGTCATCACCGGGAGTGGTCCCGATTATTGTCACTTCGGGGTTACCGGCTCATAACACATAGTAGGTGACTATTGACTTGCAAGATAGGATCAAGAACTCACATATATTCATGGTTCATATATGAATTCATGGCACTCGGGCCCTAGTAACAAGCATTAAGCATAGCAAAGTCATAGCAACATCAATCTCAGAACATAGTGGATACTAGGGATCAAACCCTAACAAAACTAACTCGATTACATGATAAAGCTCATCCAACCCATCAACGTCCAGCAAGCCTACGATGGAATTACTCATGCATGGCGGTGAGCATCATGAAATTGGTGATGGAGGAAGATTGATGATGACGACGGCGACAGATTCCCCTCTCCGGAGCCCCGAACGGACTCCAGATCAACCCTCCCGAGAGAGTTTAGGGCTTGGCGGCGGCTCCGTATCGTAAAACGCGATGAATCCTTCTCCCTGATTTTTTCTCCCCGAACGTGAATATATGGAGTTGGAGTTGAGGTCGGTGGAGCCTCAGGGGGCCCACGAGACAGGGGGTAGGCCCCCCACCCTCGTGGACAGGGTGTGGGCCCCCTGGTCTTGATTCTTTCGCCAGTATTTTTTATATATTCCAAAAATATTCTCCGTGAAGTTTCAGGTCATTCCGAGAACTTTTATTTCTGCACAAAAATAACACCATGGCAATTCTGCTGAAAACAGCGTCAGACCGGGTTAGTTCCATTCAAATCATGCAAGTTAGAGTCCAAAACAAGGGCAAAAGTGTTTGGAAAAGTAGATACATTGGCGACGTATCAGGCCGGGACATGCATGAGTTGCAGCAAGATCGGACAGAGGAAGTAGGATGGCACCTCGGCGGGAGGCGTCCTCAACGTGTTTGAGGAAATGACCTACCACAGTCCAACGAGGTCGCCGACATGCTCGGCACTTTTCGCGTCGTCGCCGAGCTTCCGGAAGTCTGCTTGGCTGCTGGTACACTGGCGTCGCCGCTCACGCCGTGGTTCCCTCTTCTGTAGTCTTCCTGCACATACACTGCAATATTCCTGTTAAGTGTAGTTGTTAACTCCTAATCATCATGCATATATGCAACCAAACATCGGGTGAAAGTTGCTTTCCTATGATAAGACCTCATATGCAGGCAACCAAATAGCGCGCCAATGACATATGTATTTTACTCTCAGACCCTTCTCAGCCTTTCCCGTTTTTCTCGTCTCAGCCAGGCCTAGCTAAGAAGTAACCAAACATGCCCCTATGAGCATCTCCACTCGTGCCCCCAACAGGCCCCCAGGACATTTTTTAGCGCCCGCACTCAAAAAACGGCCAGTCGCGCCCCCACGAGCCTGTTTTTCTCTGGTTTGGGCCAAAACTGGCGCAGGCGGACCCAGGCCGAACCGGCGCGCTGGGGGCGCCGGGGAAACCGATTTTGGCGCGAACGGGAATGGGTCCGCCGAGTCAGCGACGCGCCGCTTCGTCGTCCTCATCGCCTCGGTTCCCGTGGGAATCAATGCCAAGGCTGCCACGCCGGTCAGCCTCCATTGATGCCTCACGGGCGGTGCAGCGAAGGCGGCGCGCCGCGTGTCCCGCCCGCTCCTGCCACGCATCACCCGGCATGCAAGTTCTCACCACCCCGCTTCGGCTAGAAAAGTCGACCTCCCCGCCGGTGAACACCACAGTCGCCACAACTCACCTTCTCTCGCCTCGTCTCACCACAGAAGCACCTCTCCCCCTCTTCCCCCTGCCGACGAGCAATGGCTGAGCGGTACCTCGGTGATGCCGCGACCGCGAACGGCTTCGGCCACCGCCATTTCCGCGAGGACGAGGTGCGCCTCCTCTATGAGGCCGACTATCCGGCGCCCCTAGACATGCGGGTGTCGGGCTCGTGGAAGTTGAGCGCCGCAGGTGTCCCAGTGCACACCGGGGCTAAACGGCGGGCCGAGATCGCATGCATCCATTCGTCGCTGTCAGAGGAGCAGCGGAACGAGCCGAGGTACGCCGCTGATAGCCACACGCTGTGGATGATTTACTTCTACCGTCGCCGCGAATACCAGATCGCCTCGGCCAACGGCACCATCCCCCGCGGCCGACACAACACCGACGGGCGATGCGAATGGTGGGGCATGCCCGGCCGCACCCTCGAGGCCGTCCTCGACCACATTGAGACTGGCAACACGCTGAGCCTCGAGTACCCGGCGCACCTGTCCTTCTCTCGTCATCGTGGTAGCTCCTGGACACCGCGGTGAATGGAGGCCGCAACCTCCTCATCGTTGGGCTCCGGATCGCTCTCCTCCGGGTCGTCAGTGCTCCGCCCCGTCAAGCCGAAGCCGCAGGAGACGCCGCTTGGGCGCCGCACCCGCAGCGGTGCCCTCGTCATCAACTAGGGCGGCCGCCCCTCCCCGCGTTCCCTCCGCCTAGTTCGACCGAAGACCGAGCCGGGGTTGCTCCCCATCAAGAAGGAGCACGCGGAGATGGCCGCCGCCAACAAGACCGCCCTCAAGTAGGCGAATGCGGACTACGTCCGCGAGCAGGTGGCGCGCCAGCGCCGGGCCTACGAGGAGATCAAGGCCCAGCGCCGCGAACGCGAGGAGGGCGGCAGCATCGTCCTTGATAGCGACGAGGAGGACGCGCCCGGGCCATCCAACCCCCCGCGCGTCGGCGACCCTGGTCAGGGGTGCAGCAGGGATGGCGGCAGCTCCGGCGGGACGCAGGGCGGCGACGACTACGATGGCGGCAACTACACCCAGTTCTACAGGCTCCTCGGCATGTAGAAGGCGGGCGGCGACCGCGGCGTAGTAGGGCTAGGCATAGTTTGTTCGTTTTCTATTTTTTGTACAACTTTGAATGAAAAAATCGCTGAGTTTGTGCCAAATTCGAATCAAATCGCCGAGTTTGCGATGAGTTGGGGGTGACGACTGGGAACGCAATCGCCCCCACGCTGAAAGTAAGCGCCGGTTCGGCCCAGACGACGCTTTTTCGGCGTTCGGGGGGCCCGAACGGCTGGAGATGCTCTAAGGGCAACTCCAGCGCACGACCCCAAATGGACGTCCGTTTTGCCTGGATTATGTCCGTTTGGGTAGGGCAATGGGGTCGTGTCTGGGCCTGTCCTGGGATGCGGTGGCCGTGCGCCCAACGCGCGGACGCATCCTTTGGCCCCATCCTGCCCGCCACGGCCAAAAATGCCCATATATTCATATTTCAATGTTCAAAACTAGTTTGCACGTCCAAATATTAATTGTCTGGAAATAAAAATAGTTTTACAACCCAATCGAAATTGTCTCTAATAAAATAGTTTTACAACCAAATCGAATTTGTCTTGAATGAACATAAGAGCCAATACATCTATTGTTGCCAATGTGAGTCCACACATGCTCAACCAAGTCATTTGGAAGATCCAAATGAGTGTGCCAATCACGCAGATCACGATGAAATTGGGCAAACTGTTCAAACGTGGCCGGTTCTTGGTGTAGGGGTTCAACATTTTCACCTTTAAAATCAAATCCTTGGTCGAAGATGTTGTTATTACGCTCGTCCTCGACGATCATGTTGTGCATGATCACACAAGCAGTCATCACCTCCCAAAACTTCCCTTCATCCCATGTCAGTGCAGGGTTTTGAACGATACCCCGTCGGGATTGAAGCACACCAAAAGCACGTTCCACATCCTTTCTAGCACTCTCTTGCATTTAGGCAAATCTCTTTCTCTTCTCACCTTGGGCTTCGAGATTGTCTTCACAAAAGTTGACCACTGGGGATATATACCATCAGCTAGGTAGCATCCCTTGTTGTACTGGTGGCTGTTGATCTCAAAGTTGACAGGTGGGGAGTGGCCTTCTATAAGCCTTGCGAAGACTTGAGAACGCTGCAGCACGTTGATATCATTGTGAGAACCTGCCATGCCGAAAAAATAATGCCATATCCAAAGATCTTGCGAAGCCACCGCTTCTAATATGACAGTGCATGCTTTAACATGCCCCTTGTATTGGCCCTGCCAAGAAAATTGACAGTTCTTCCACTCCCAGTGCATACAATCTATGCTGCCAAGTATGCCTGGAAAGCCTCTAACTGCGTTGGTGGCCAACAACCTTTCTGTATCAGCAGCATTTGGCTGCCTCAAGTACTCAGGGCCAAACACTGCCACCACGGCCTGGCAGAAGTTGTACAGTGACAACAGACATGTGGACTCACTCATACGCACATAGTCATCCACCAGATCGCCTGGAATTCCATATGCAAGCATGCAGATGGTCGTGGTGCATTTCTGGTAAGAGGAGAATCCAAACTTGCCAAGGGCATCAGTCTTTCACTCGAAGTATGGGTCATGAGCAACCACTCCCTCTCGGATACGATTGAACAGATGCCTTGCCATACGAAAATGGCGACGGAATTTATCCAGCTTGAAGAGCGGAGTGTTTGCAAAGTAATCGGCATAGAGCAGGGCGTGGCCTCTCTCTCTGTTGCGGTTCAGGTTGGGAGCACGACCAGGACTGACCCCCTGTACCGACAAAGCTGTCATTCAATGTGGTCGTGAACGACCAGTGCAGCCACCACAATATCTTCGTCATCCGAGGACGAATCATCCGATGAATAAATGAAGTGGTTGAAGAAAAATTCATCTCCACTGTCCATACCTTTGTGGGCAAAGAGGCCGCGATAATCACCTCGATGCAGCATGGGTGGTTGGCAGCCGGCTACTGGCCGCTCTGGAACACTCGACGGAAGCTGTCGTGGTCCTTATCCGTCGCCGGCGGTCGTATCCCCTCTGGCACCGGCTACGACGGCGACGACCAAATCTCCTCCAAGCGATGGCCAAAACTCCTACGAAAGCGCCGGCGTGGTGGCGACCATGTCGAGACGTGGTTTGGTATGGACGGCCGGGGGTAAGCAGTGAGGAGGTGGCCAGAGAATAGTGGCGGCGCCGACGCTGGGGTGGGGTGGGGGAGAGCGGGTGGAGGCGAATGGACTGCTAGTGTCCCCGACAGGCGGGCCACGGGAGGACAAGGGCGTGCATCCATCCCGTCTGCGCGATGTCCGTTTCACCCCAAACTCGACGCAAGTTTGGGCCGGGAATGGGTCGAAAATGGATGAAATCCGGACATTTGTCCGTTTGGGGCCGCGCTATTCGTCCGCTCTATCCCAAACGGACACACCCGGACGGCATGGAGTCGCGCGGTGGATTTGCCCTAAGAGCATCTCCAGCCGCGCCCCCAATAGGCCCCCAGGCGATTTTTTTCGCGCCGGCACCCAAAAATCGGCACAGTCGCTCCCCCAGGAGCCTGTTTTTCGCCGGTTTGGGCCGAAACTGGCGCCGGCGGACCCGGGCCGAACCTGGCGCGCTGGGGGGCGCCCGGGGGCGCCGGGGCAAGCAATTTTGGCGCGAACGAGCCGCGGGCCTGCCGAGTCAGCGACACTCGCCTCATCGTCCTCACAACGCCTCGGTTTCCCGCGGGGAATCAATGCCAAGGCTGCCGCCGGTCAGCCTTTCACTGATTCCTCACAGGCGGCGCGGCGACGCCCCCCCTCCCGCCACACGTACACACGGCGCCCCGGCCGCTATTAAAGCAACGCCTCCCCCTCGCCTCTGTCCACACCCGCTATGTTATGCCTCTCCCTCCCCGTGCTTTGCCTCTCTCTCCCCGTGCGCAGCCGCCGCCGACGTTCCTCCCCTCGCTCCCCAAGCCCAACCGCGACGATGGGCAAGCGATTCCCCGGCGATGGGGCGGCGGTCAACGACTTCGACCGCCACTCGCTGCACGAGTGGGAAGCGTACTTGCTGTTCGAGGCCAACATCCCGGCGCCTCCCGACATGCGCGTTGGGTCCGGGGGTGGAGGCTCAGCGCCGGTGGTGTCCCCATTGCCCCGCTGCCCGACGTCGACGCACGCGCCGACTACTTCGCCAACGAGGTCGACCGCGTGCAGGCGTCGCTGATGGAGGAGCAGCGCGCCCTCCCGCAGTACGCCGCCGGCAACCATGAGGCGTGGGCGGCGTACTTCCAGCACCGGCAGGCGCAGCGGCTGGCCTCCACCAAAGGGGCGGCGGTGGTCCGGGGCACCAAGAACAGCGAGGGGCGCCGCCTGTGGTGGGGCGCCCCCGGCCGCTCGCTTCACGCCATTCTCCGGCACCTTGAGGGCGGCAACAACCTGCCATTGACGTACCCTGCCGCCCCGGGCCGGGGCGGCGGTCAATGGATGCCAAGGAGGACTGTGTCCTCTTCTTCCTCCTCCCCCCGCTCCTCCTCCTCCAGGTCGCCGGCGCTGTTCAGCGTCAAGGCCGAGCCCGCGGAGACGCCGCTCGACCGGCGCACCCGCAGCGCCGGCATCGTCATCAACGAGGGCGGGCGCGCCTCCTCCTCGGCTCCTCCCCGCTTCGTCAAGCCGAAAACGGAGCCGGGGCTCGCCGCCTGAAGACGGAGCCCGGGCTCGCCGCCGTGAAGACGGAGCCATGACTCACCGCCGTGAAGACGGAGCCGGGGCTCTCCGACGAGGCGGCCTTCAAGTGGGCGGGCGAAGACTGGGCGCGGACAGAGCTAGAGCGCCAGTGTCGCACCCTAGAGCAGTTCGCCGCTCGGCGCCGTGGCCGCGGCGAGGGAGGCGTCGTTGTTCTCGACGACGACGGCGACGACGACGTGCCGTCACCGGTCCGCCAGGGGGACCCCGGGCAGGGGCGGCCGCGTCAAGAAGGAGAAGGACGGCGACGAGGACAACAGCGACAGCGGCGACTTCGCCGCGCTCAGTGCGTTCTTCCTGTAGTCTAGGCCTTTGTTTTTTAATAAATTTCAAGTTTACTATATAAAAACTGTTTAAGTCGCCGAAGCTTATGTCTTTTAAAAATATTTTTTAAAAATCTTTTGGGCCAACCCTGGGACCGGCGGCTGGAACCGGTCCATTTTTTACCCCAGGGGACGAGCCAACGGCTGGAGATGCTCTAAAGACTCGTCGACTCCAGTCCGCCGGCGCGGCTCACAAAAAACCACTGCGTCGTCCGCCCCGCGCCTCCGCCGTCCCGTTTCGCCCACGCGGCGGAACGCCCATCAGACATGGACGACTCGCGCCACACGCTCCGTTAAAAAAAAAGTTCTCTCCCAGCTCCCTCCCTCCCCGCGGCCTCGCTTTCCTCTCGTGTCCTCGGCAGCCTCGAGCAGCACCGTGCCGTGCGCGCGGCGCGATGGCGTGCGCGGCCCCACCCAGCCCCCTCCCCGTGGTCTCCCTGCCCGCGCGCCGCCGCGGTGCGACTGCCGCCGCGGCCGCCTCCTACCACGCCCCCTCTACCCGGCTGTCGAGGCGTTCGTGGCTCTCCACTGGAAACTCGCCCCGCTCTCGGCTGCGGACCCAGGCCTCCAAGGCCGAGCCGGCCGAGGAGAGCCTTCCCGCCGCGCCGGGCCCGTCGGAGCCCCTGCCCCAGCCACGTACCAGGTCGGCGCCAATTTCTGGACTATTTTACTTGCGATTTCTGCATTTCCCTACTTCTGGTTGATTCGTCAAGTTTCCTTATATTATAAAGTAAAAATAATGGTATTGTTGATTTTTTTCCCTTTCTTCGTTCGTGTGCAGTACATGGAATTGGAAGGGCTACAACATTCGTTATCAGTGCGCCGGAACGTCTGGCCCTGCACTGGTTCTAATTCATGGTTTCGGGGCAAACAGGTGCGCATCGTGCACGCATACTCTTGTTTACAGTTCGCTAAGTATTTGCAGGCAACAAAAGTAATTCAGTGATCATAGATTCATGGCATAGCCGAATAAATACAGTTTAGGACTGCCGTTACGCTTTGGTACCAATTTGCCAAAGTGTCCGGTTGGCGCACTGTTCTTTGAGAAGTATTGAAGTGCTACTGTGCTATTAATGCAAGATTAGACTAGTAAGCAATAGCTAAACAACCCACACACAAAAAATGACAACGACACACTATGCATCCACCGTACCAAAAAACTTGAAATGAAAATCCAATCATCGAGGAACAAAAAAGACACATATCCAATGTGAATAGTGGTGAATTCAAAATCTGCTATGAATATAAGTTAAGACTTTTGGTCTCTGATGATAAAGTATATAAAAAGCTTTACCAGTTAAATTGTTGGGGCAACTATTTGGAGTAGCAATCTATAACTATTCATAATTGATCTCAGTTTGTTAATTTCTTTTTCACCTTTCCTATTTGGAAATATAGGGCTTCATTTATGATAAAAGCTCAATATGCATTGCTCCTGGCAATAATACTTGAACTATTTGATCTTAAGCTAAATTAGTTTTTTTCTTTGAGCGAAAAAAGTAGGGACGGCCCCTACTGCGCCATTTTGTATTTTATAAATAAATGTGTGTGTACATATGGGAAGAACTAAAAACAGGGGAAAAGGTTCTACTGTTTACAAGCTGTCTAGCCAATATTGCATGTCATCTCTGAGGCTAGGCCTGGCTCTATGCATAACAAGAGCAAAAGAGACTTTGAAAGAGCTATGCATGAAGCAATGGATGGTTGTTAATTTTCAGAGATCTTTCCATTTCTCTGCAGCCATATGCTCCAACATCCAATAATCATGATCTCCATGAAGTGCTCATAAGAGTATCTTTGCTTGGCTTGCATGATCATCTCAAAGAAATTTGTATCAGTTTCCCATTCGGTACCAATACTTTTTTTGGCGGGTGATTCGGTAGCAATACTTCAATACCCCACCAGAAACCTTGGCTGAATGAACATCCAAAAAATAAGCGAAGTAGATCTTCAACAAGACATTCATCACAGAGAACACATGTACTAGATTCAATGTGGAAGTGTTTCCTGAGGAGATCTGTAGTGTTGACTCTGTCTTTGAGAAGCAGCAAGTTTTTCAGACCCATTTGATAGGCAATGGTATGTCACAAGTAACAATTAGGGCTTTATATATTTTTCTGGTGCAGAATGATTCATCTCCCATAGGACTTTTGGTTGCGTTGGCTAGTGCATGATGCTTGACATCGCTCAGGTGATGCAGTTGCTGATGTCCCTTACAGACAGGGGCAATTGGAATAGATCATAAAAGTTATTCTGTGCTGCACTAATTGCCTGAAACATAGAGATGTTGTCATCCTTGGCAAATGAGTGTAGTTCTGGATATTTGCTTTGCACAATATTGCCATTTCATATATCTTTACATAACATCATAGTTTTTCCATCACTAGCAGTACAAGATGCAAGCCCTCTGAACAGATCATTTGATCCCAAATAATCTCTCAACCAAAATGATCCCTTGGGTGCAGCTGCATGGGGGACTGTATTTTCAGTATAGTAGGCATTCCATAGCAGATTAACCCATGGGATGTTCTCATGGTTATAAAAGTTGTGGAGGAGGGTGGTGTTTTGAGCCCAGAGATTTAGAACACCAAGTCCACCTTGTTCTTTAGGTCTGCATATATATCTTTTTAGCTAGCAATGCGTTTACCTATTTTGTGAATATCTTTACCATACCATAGGAACTGTCTGTATGATTTTTCATCATGTTGTATGATGGTGATATGAACTTTAGAGGTGCACATAGCATGTATTCATGGAAGAAATGACAGAATTGATTTAAGTGAGTCTGCCAGAGTATATTAGTTCTTCTGTTAGAATCTTTAAACTGGGCTAGTGGTAGGATCACAGTGGTGCATTCCTGCTGACCAAGGTTCAACTCCAGTCATGATGGAATTTCTGGTATCTCACCTGAGGCTGGCCATAGTGGGAGTAACTTAGCTCGTAACATAACGCATCCCAAGGCGAATTTGCTTATGTGGCAAGTAGTTAATGCGGAGAGAGATGTTTGTGGTAACATAATATGTTACCGTAACATAACGCACCCCAAGACAAAATGAGTCTACATCCAAATAATTGAAGATTTGCATGATACTACGCATATGTTACTACCCACTATGGAGGTAGTAACTACTGACATATGCATGTTGCTAGTCTGAAGTTATTTCCCACTATGACCAGCCTCAGACAGGGGTGGGCTCTACCTTAATTTAATTCCATGAGGTCTCTCCCCTGTTAGACTGGGTTTCTTTTTCTTTTGTTAGAATCTTAATGTTTCCTCTCCCCTGTAAGTTAGCCGGCTTCCCTTTTCTTAGGAACCTTGTACTTATTTCTCTTCTTTTCTCAGTGACCATTGGCGGAAAAATATTCCTGCTCTTGCCATGGCAAATAGAGTTTATGCAATTGATCTAATTGGCTATGGGTATTCTGATAAACCTAATCCACGTGAGTTCGAAGAGAGCTTTTATACTTTTGAGACTTGGGGAGAACAGTTGAATACATTTTGTGCTGAAGTTGTCAAGAGTGATGCTTTCTTCATATGCAATTCAATTGGAGGTATGTTGGATGTTTATGCAGAGCAATGGAACATTCTATTTTTATATAGCCAATGAATTTATAGCAATATCCTGGCTATCCTGGCTCAGAAATTAAAAGTGTTAATATTTCTAATTATTACCATGATGAGTAAGTGAATGACGCTGATTAAAATTAGATTGATCAACAATCTTGTGTTTATTTATTTATATGTGAACTGGAGACGATTTATTTTAGCAGAAACATCTTTCTCATCCCTTGCAGTTGTTTCATTATTCTGCAGGGCTTGTTGGTCTGCAGGCAGCTGTTATGAAACCCCAAACATGCAAAGGTATTGTTTTATTGGATATTTCATTAAGGATGCTTCATATCAATAAGCAGCCATGGTTTGGAAGGCCTTTCATCAGATCATTTCAAAATCTCCTAAGGTAACTCACATTATATGCTTTCTCGTTATCATGGTTCGCACTAGTAGTTTGGTATAATGCCTTTTCTGATTGTCAGGAACACTGTTATTGGGAAGCTCTTCTTTAATGCTGTTGCAACACCAGAATCCGTGAAAAATATTCTTTGTCAGGTAATTATTTTAACCTACTATCTTTATAAAGATACTATACCACATAATACTCAGATTACAAACATCATGAATAGGTAGAAGCAAAAGATCTGGATTGCTCCAATTGAATCATATGAGGATAAACAAATCCTTCTCAAAATACAATTAGATGTGCCATAAACATTACTAGTATCAGAGCTAAGGCCTGTAAGCTTGATCCGAAACTGAAAGCTACTATAAGCCCTAAACCAAAATCATGCCTATAAGCTTGCCTTTCTCCATCTGAGAGAAAATTTTACAATTTACAACTATTCATTTTCCATAAGACTGGCAAAGTGTATTCTTCCCATTAATATTTATTTATTTATTTATCTCTTATGTAGAAGTTTGTATGTTTACAACTATACAACAACAACAACAACAACAACAAAGCCTTTAGTCCCAAACAAGTTGGGGTAGGCTAGAGGTGAAACCCATAAGATCTCGCAACCAACTCATGGCTCTGGCACATGGATAGCAAGCTTCCACGCACCCCTGTCCATAGCTAGCTCTTTGGTGATACTCCAATCCTTCAGGTCTCTCTTAACGGACTCATCCCATGTCAAATACGGTCTACCCCGCCCTCTCTTGACATTCTCCGCACGCTTTAGCCGCCCGCTATGCACTGGAGCTTCTGGAGGCCTGCACTGAATATGCCCAAACCATCTCAGACGATGTTGGACAAGCTTCTCTTCAATTGGTGCTACCCCAACTCTATCTCGTATATCATCATTCCGGACTC
>NC_057799.1:155255530-155276447 GCF_018294505.1 Triticum aestivum | reverse complement strand
GTGGCTCTGGCACATGGATAGCAAGCTCACGCACCCCTGTCCATAGCTAGCTCTTTGGTGATACTCCAATCCTTCAGGTCTCTCTTAACGGACTCATCCCATGTCAAATACGGTCTACCCCGCCCTCTCTTGACATTCTCCGCACGCTTTAGCCGTCCGCTATGCACTGGAGCTTCTGGAGGCCTGCGCTGAATATGCCCAAACCATCTCAGACGATGTTGGACAAGCTTCTCTTCAATTGGTGCTACCCCAACTCTATCTCGTATATCATCATTCCGGACTCGATCCTTCCTCGTGTGGCCACACATCTATCTCAACATACGCATCTCCGCCACACCTAACTGTTGAACATGTCACCTTTTAGTCGGCCAACACTCAGCGCCATACAACATTGCGGGTCGAACCGCCGTCCTGTAGAACTTGCCTTTTAGCTTTTGTGGCACTCTCTTGTCACAGAGAATGCCAGAAGCTTGGCGCCACTTCATCCATCCGGCTTTGATTCGATGGTTCACATCTTCATCAATACCCCCATCCTCCTGCAGCATTGACCCCAAATACCGAAAGGTGTCCTTCTGGGGTACCACCTGGCCATCAAGGCTAACCTCCTCCTCCTCACACCTAGTAGTACTGAAACCGCACATCATGTACTCGGTTTTAGTTCTACTAAGCCTAAACCCTTTCGATTCCAAGGTTTGTCTCCATAACTCTAACTTCCTATTTACCCCCGTCCGACTATCGTCAACTAGCACCACATCATCCGCAAAGAGCATACACCATGGGATATCTCCTTGTATATCCCTTGTGACCTCATCCATCACCAATGCAACACTATTCATTTACAATTGAATCATATGTATGTTTGCCCCATTGAAGTTGCAGTGTAGCTTCTTTATTTATTTATTTATCTCTTATGTAGAAGTTTGTATAAGATAACTTGTATCACATTAATGTCTGTCATTCAGTTTAAAAGAATGATGCCTGATGGCACATTGTTTTGAATCTGATAAGGGGGGAGATATAGTATGCATGCATGTTATAGCAAGCATGTGAGTTGTATACCTTGCATTCTAGAGGACAGTTTCATTTGGCTTAATTACACGCTAATAGGATTTCCCTCCCAGAAACTTGCAACTGAAACAGCTTCATGCAAATAAAATAATACTATATCGGACTTTTTTCATGAACCATGGAGATGCTTTTGTTTAATTGTCTCTGAAGTACAGGATCTGACTTTCTGTTTTACTTATTTAAAGTTTGCTTGGATAGTTTCACTTACATTGGAACTTATTTTCTCAACCTTTTCTGTTTTAGTTATTTAAAGTTTGCTTGGATATTTTGACTTACATTGGAACTTGTTTTGAAATTCCAGTGTTACCATGACACGTCCGCTGTCACAGATGAATTGGTTCAGATGATCTTGCAGCCAGGGCTTGATCCCGGTGCTGTGGATGTATTCCTTGAGTTCATCTGCTATTCTGGAGGTCCTCTACCTGAAGACTTACTACCCTTGGTGAAGGTTAGGATTCCCCAGTTGTGTTATTGACCGTTTCTTTCGATTTTGTTTGTAATACAAGCTAGGTTTTGTTTTGGATTGTGCAGTGTCCAGTTTTGGTAGCTTGGGGAGAGAAGGATCCATGGGAGCCTGTGGAACTTGGAAGAGCCTACGGGTCTTTTGATGCTGTTGAAGATTTTGTTGTCCTCCCGAACGTTGGACACTGCCCTCAGGTGCTCTATCGGCAGCTGGGTTTAGTTGAATATTTTTGTGCTGTAATCTACCTATCATTTTAGTAACAATCTCTATGCATCAAGTAACATCTGTCTCACTTGTTTGTATTTGTCCTTGCAGGATGAAGCACCTGAGCTTGTAAATCCACTTGTTGAATCATTTGTTAAGCTCCATAGTTAGTACATGGGTAGATTGTTTCCTCTTTACATGGGTACATGGTCAACTCGAGCGAAGAGTTGCTGGAATATGGGGATGCCAATTTTATTTGAGGATCACAAACTGGCCGTTCTTTTGTAGGCTGTGGTAAGAATCTTTACCAGTTACCACAAACACTTGATGTGAAATCGATTGTAGAAAATACTGCATTGCTTATTTCATTGGGAATAAAATTTGCAATTTCTCTCTGCAGAACTTCCATTTGAGCACTGGCGGGAAACACATTTATAGTTGAGGTATGAGACATGAGGAGGAACTATCTGATTTCATCTTATTACAGCAGAAGAACCCGTCTCCTCAGAACGGAGGTCAGTACGAGCAGCACAGGTGTTTTATTCTGTTCGAACTGTTGGAGGTTCATCAAAAGTGAACGCAAGTAGTTCATATGTATGTTTGTATATAATTTTTTTCCTTGTGTCCATTAGTCAATGTTACCAATCTTCTCACTTGAGGTTTCTTTGCGTACAGAAAAAGAGATTTGCATATGTGTGTTTTGTCTCCACAGGTTTAAAGTTTTCAGTATTACTAGTATCATCTTGAAAAGGCAACAATCTTGGTTGCGCTTTTCTGTATTGTTCGAGCAGGTTTTAAAATTCTGGCATACTTTAGTTTCATTTACGTGTCTGCACTGTATTTGCTTTGTATTTGGTTCTGACACCGTGCTCATTTCTGGGATTTTCATATCCGTCTCTGCTTCCGCTAAGAATACGAAAATAAATGTGGCATAAAGTTTACCCGTGTGGTCGTAACATCGGCTGCTACATTTCATGATATGACGAGTTAATTGCACGTTGGTACCACACTTGCGCATCTATTCACGAATCAATACCATTACTCGTGCATGTCGCAGTTCAGTACCAACTCAGGGCCTAAGTGGTGCATAACGGACTGACAGCCGTATAAGCGCGTATTGACCGCGTATCCGATAGGTCGGGCCCACATGTCAGGTGACACGCTGGCCGAATCGGCGCGTGGACGGGTCGCTGACTAGGACGAGGCCGGTGCGGTCGGTTATACTCCATGGGCTCGGTCGGTTACATGGGCTCGGTCGGACTCGCCTTACTCTCGCTCGACCTCACTCTCACTCTGGCTCTTCCTTCTCTCTCCGATTCGCCGCCGCCCGCCGCTTGCCTACCGCCGCCGCCACCTCAACCGGCTTGCCGTCGCGCCATGGAGGACGAGAGCAGCCAGGACTCAAGCGTGCAATACATGAACCTCTCCGACGACGAAGCCATGCATTACCGGGTGAGTTGTAGAGCTAGGGTTAGGGTTGGGTTATCAGTTGGGTTATCAGATTTGGGATTTGGGGGGATTTGATTTGATTTGGGGATTTTGTTTTCCTTTTGTTCCTGTAGATCCCTGCTAGCATTGAAGACCAAGACTACAGTGGCATTGAGACAACACCCAGAGTTCTTTGCCATTAGCATGGCGTGGCGGCTGAGAGGCGTGTAGCATTCGAAGCATTTAACACGGGCAGGAGGTTCTTAGTCTGTCCTATGAGTGTAAGATTCTGTCCAAACTCTGTGTTAATTGTATTGTTTAATCTAGCCATGTGCATAGAATTGTTCAGTCCAGAGCATAGAATTCATGTTCTTTAATCTAGCCATGTGCTGATGCACATTGTTTAATGAGTACTCTTGTACCATAGTTGTGATGGTCATTTTGTAGCTGTGATGGTCATTTTGTAGTTGTGTTTGGCCTGCCTGGCCACACCACCGCCAACCTGGAATTGTATTGTTTAATGGGTAGCTGTGAGGGCCATTTTGTAGCCATTTAGTACTACTGATGCTAATCAGTGGATTAGAAAATGTGTTGATGCTTGCCATGAATATTTAATTTGGCCAGTAATTTTATAATTGGTCAACAACTTAGTTTCCAGTGCAAATAATCATTGTTTAGCTCACAAGAGTACTCACTTTGCAAATTATTTGATTGTTTAAGGTCAGAGAGATTCAATGTTAGAAGCTCAAAATTCAGTTAGTGTTTAGTGTCAGAGGTTCATTCTTTAGTTGGCTATATTATTAAAGTTGTTTCTCAAAGATGCTTAAAGTTCATTTTTTAATTCAGTGGCTAGTCATTTAGGGTCCTACATTGTTTAAAGATGCTCAAAGTTCATTGTTTAAAGCCAGTTGCTCAAAGTTTATTGCTTAAATAATTTGCCTAGGAGATTGATTTTGCACATGCTATGGTTGTTTATATTGCAGGAAGATGACAACTGTGGTATTGTTCTCTGGGTTGACCCAGAATGGCCTCCTACATTGCAGAATGCCTTGTTGAAGCTATGGGAAATGTATCATGACAGCAAGAGTCCTAATAGGCTGTTTCCTAAAATCAAGGATATACTTGTTGAACACCTTAGATAGGTTGTTAACAACCAAATTTGTCTTGCAGTTAGTGTCAAAAGCATGCCTTGTCCATGTTTTCTTAGGAATTGCATTAAGCCAGATCCAAGCATCCTCACACTCATTACTCAAATCATTCATAGCAATATTAAACTTATATTCATTGTAAGCATAACTGGCATTATCCATGCATTTCTTTAGATCTCCCCCCCTAAAACCAGCATTCTGGAAATTTGCATATAAGTGTCTAAGACAATATCTCTGGTGGCAGTTTGGAAATACTCTATTCACTGCATTGAGTAGCCCCTGTTGAAATTACAACAGCAAACTAAGCTACTGACTACAGATATAGTTGAAAAAAAACAAACCTAAGCTACTGAAATCACACAGCAAACTAAGTACTTACCTTCTGTCTATCTGACATGATAGTATAAGGACCAAATTGGCCAACTTCTCCTCCTAGACATATCTTGAGTTGGTGCAGAAACCAGCACCAATTTGCTGTATCCTCCTGACCAACAATGGCAAATGCAATTGGATAAATGTTGTTATTGCCATCTCTGCCAGTGGCAGCAAGGATCTGTGCACCTGTAGTCAGCTTAATAAAGCATCCATCAACACCTGTTTTGCAAAAAAAAGAACCAATTAAGTCAGTACATAGCAAAGAAACTACAGCAAAGGTGTAATCATGTACATAGCAATGAAACTAAACCAAAGAAACAACTAACTAACCAATGAAAGGTCTGCATCCATTGAGAAATCCCTCCCTTGCTCCATTTAAGCAGAAAAACATTGCATGAAACCTTGGCCCCGGATGTGGTATTTTTTTTGTTGCTTTAGGGACTAGAGTTGTAACTACAACCCTACTTCCAGGGTTTGTCTGCATGATGGTTGCTGCATAGTCCCTTAACCTGGGATACTGCTTCTTGTGCTCTCCTAAGACAGCTTCCACAGCTAAGTTTTTGGCCCTATAGGCCATGTGCTTAGGAACCTCAACACCATACTTCTCATTGCAGGCATCAATCAGAGTTTGTATGCTAGTGGTTGGATCAGACCTGAACAATGACTCATATGTCTTTGCAAGCCACTTTGCACTAACCCTAGAAGACTCTGTAGTGCTAGGGCAAGTGTGCTCCAGGTTCATTTTTTTATAGCAAAAGTCTTCTCACCTCTGATCACAGCAGCAACAATGTGGAACTGACAATGCTCATTTCTGCAACATGCAATGATCCTTTGGTCAGAGTTTCTATGATATCTGAAATCTCTTGCCTGTGAAATGTGCAAGCTCAATAGAGCATCTCTGAATTGCTGCTGATTTGTGAAGCACATGTACTTACATAATTGCTGGTGTGGGTGCTCCATTTTTTCATTGAACCATATCCTAGGTTTTCTTTTCTGTGCCCTACTCTTCTTGCTTTTCTTTAGGACAAATTGCAGTGGCTCATGCCCATCATCTTCACTATCCATCAGCCAACCAGTTTCTTCTTCATCTGATGAAGGAATGAAATCTTTCTTCACCTCCTTTAAAACACTAGAATGTGTTCTAGTGGTGGGGCACCTCCTAATTGGCAGCTTCTGTCTCTTCTTTGGAGGTTCTACCTGCAACTGTTGAGCTACCTCCACATTCAAGCTCTCCTCCCTCTCTTCATCCCCACTCTCTTCCTCCTCCCTCTCAAACAGATCCTCAACCTCAGTGTCACCCTCATAATGCAGTTGTTCCTCCTCTTCTGACTCATCATCTGAATACTCATCTTGATCATCTGCTAGTTGTTCCTCATCTGCTTGTCTCTTTCCATCTATTATCTCTGTGTCTTGAGAAATCCTGTACTTCTCCAAGTAGTTGTCACTGTCATATGCCCCTTCTGAATTATCACTACTGTAATATCCCTCCTCCAACAAAACTCCATCCTCCATCACAGAATTCAGCTTTTGTTTACCTAGATTTTTGCTCTCTTGTGTGCAAAAACCACTAGCTTCAACATTGGTACTACTACTGCCCTGACTATTAAAAACAACCCCTTGGTCATCAACAGCAAGCACAGCTGGCTCACTGAGATCATACACAACTGGTGGTGCATAAAGAATGGTCTGTAGTTCAGCATTTCTCTGAATTGCAGCACTGTCAGTGGCTGTTGCTCTAACTAACAGATTCAAAACTAAAGTATGCTCATGCTGCTTCTTAATTTGCTGCAATTTCATGTTTGTGTCAATCAAGTCTAGGCCATGCTCTCTCTGCTCTCCTATGCATGTGTTCTCCATGTGATACAATTCATCAGAGAATGTAAATCCTTGTGTATGCAACAGTGCATACAGATTGAGAAAAGTGACATCAGAACTGCATATCTTCCTATCCAAATTATGTAGGGCATCAAAGTGAATCCTAACATCCCAGATAGCCTCCTCCACACTACAAGTGCCAGCAAATTTGGACATTTTCATTAACACTAACCCTAGCCCCCAAATTGGAAGAAAGAACAGAGGAGAGGGAGGAGGACTTACAGCACCCCACCACATCCATGGGTCCAGTGATGGCTCGTGAAAGGGTTGGCGACCCAGATCTCTGCCATCCGCAGGCGCTGCTCCATGGTCAGCGGGGCCTCCTCCATTTCTTCCTCGCCGCTCGAGTAGTACGACGACCTGTCGCCGTCGCCCTCGGCCAATCCTGGGTGCGCATCGGCCCCGAGGCCAGGAAGATCTCCGTACCCGCCCACACCGCCACCGCTGCTCGAGCCGCCGCCTACACCGCCGCCTCCCGGATTCGCCGTCGCCATTGACACAGAGGAGCACGGGGAGGAGAGGGAGAGGGGAACGAGAGTTAGGGTTCGAACCGGCGGCTCGGTTCGACCTAGATCGTTAGGTCGGCCTCGTCCTAGTCAGCGACCCGTCCACGCGCCGATTCGGCCAGCGTGTCACCTGACATGTGGGCCCGACCTGTCGGATACGCGGTCAATACGCGCTTATACGGCTGTCAGTCCGTTATGCACCACTTAGGCCCTGGGTTGGTACTGAACTGCGACATGCACGAGTAGTGGTACTGATTCGTGAGTAGGCGCGCAAGTGTAGTATCAACGTGCAATTAACTCTGATATGACGCACATCCGTATTGTATTCTCCTTTTCAATATCATGCGTGGAATGCTTCCTGGCCCGTCCGTCCCCCTTCTAATTTCTCCAGCCCTGACAGGAGCACATGAACAGTTAATCCGTTGAAATCAATGCCAGGACTGTTGCCAGACGGAAGTCGGAAATGGATGTTTTTGTCGCATATTCTCGCGAGTTGTTGGCTGCTTGCCCACCTAGGAACCACTAGTACTCCATGAATGTGAACGCTTGCACAGTCCCACTGGAAGACAAGGCTCGTTCACCCCCGAATATCCAGCTGATAATTGGTCAGCTGCCCCGCGTGATTGGTGTGTGAACCAACTAAACAAACCAACACGCAGAGCATGAACGTGTCTTTCTTATCGCAAACCATCCCTCGACGAAGGCCTGGCCGCCCTGTCGTCATGCCAACCACTACGCGCATCTTGCAATAATCTGGCATATTACAAGTCCCCGCCTTCTTGTCGAGATCGATGCATGTGTTTGCCCATGACTGACCGGACCTGCTCTACAAGTCTATAACAATTACTAGCACAATGCAGCTCATATCCCGTACCTAGCGGCGGATGGTGGCCTTTTGCCGCACGTTTTATAGTCTATCCAAATGTAACGATCCCTTCTACGCTGGCTGGTCTCCAACTAACACACGTCCGGACCGGTAGTCCAGACGGGCACGAAACACTAAACAACGCACCTTGTAGGTACGCATGGAAAGTGAGGTTGGTGTCGTGATACATATGATTAGATGGATAATGGATCAGACCAGAGCAGACTTGTCTTCTCCCAGGGGTGGAAGAGCCGTCAAGCCAAGCCACACTTACTCAAGGCCAGCAAAGCAAAGCAAGGCTAGAGCGAAAGCCAGGGCGGGCTACAAGAAGTGAAGTCATCGGCAATAAAAGCACCGTGCTTACTTGCAAGTAACCACAGGCAGAGGCAGGCCACTGTGTCTATGTACACATAGTTTCTTGAAAGGGGTAGCAAAGGTATAGCCAATAAGCCAGCGAACAGCGACCCTTGCCAAGCCGGCGCCGATCGAAAGGGACGGGTAGGCGGACGGACTCCCCGCCAAGCGCCACCCATTTAAAAGGCACACCATCAGCGCTCGCTTCCTCTCCAGCTGCGTGCGGGTGACTCGATCGAGATCAGACGACCCGTGCACGCCTCGAGCAAGCAAGCCTCGCTCGGCCTAGGTTTCTCGATCTTCTCCCGGCGTTCTCGTCCTCCTCGTTGCTGTCGTCGTCGGTGGCCGGCAATGCAGAGGGGCAGGTCGTGGTTCGGCTGCGTGCCCATGAGCAAGGCGGCGCTGCCCGTGGAGAGGGATTTTGATCTTCCTGCGGTGAAGCCGTCGTGGCCGTCCTCCGGTACGTTTGCATGTTCATGCCGCCATGTGTTTTTGCTCTTCTTCTCAAGAAATAGTAGTTAAGAGGCGGCCTAATTTAGGCATGTCGAGGATGCTAGCTTTGGCTGAAACTACCAAGGGGACAGAATTGCTCTATATATATTAATGTGAACTCATTACGACATTCTAGATAGAGTACGTGATCAAGTTGGGGAGAATATGGATAATACGCCCAAACCAGGAGCATATTCCAGACCCATCGATCACATCAACATGTTTTGGACGTTATGCTTTGTCTTCATTCACAATAATATTTGTGTACAATTTTTTGTTTTCTGTATTTGGTTACGACTTACAAATTTGTGTGCCGGACACAATGATGCCGATCATCTCAACAGTTTGTTTAGATGTCATAACAGCATAATTCAGTACAGTACTTCTTACACTTATGTAGCTAGTCATATACATAAATCGGCTAGAAAATCCTGCCGCATGTTGAGTTCTTGCACTTACATTACATATAGCTATTGTGTTTAACTAGTCCGAACTTTCATTAGCTTGGTTTTGTCAACTCTGAAACATTTTGGTTGACCGCTGGCATGCATTGCTGTTCCAGTTTCAGACGGAGGATTCGCAAAGGGCAGCATCGACCTGGGAGGCATCGAGGTGCGCCAAGTCACCACCTTCGCCAAGGTCTGGTCCACCACGCAGGGCGGCCAGGACGGCCTCGGCGCCACCTTCTTCAAGCCGGCGCCTGTCCCGACCGGATTCCACGCGCTCGGCCACTACGCACAGCCCAACAACCGGCCGCTCTTCGGCCACGTCCTCGTCACCCGAGACGCTTCCGGCACCGGGGCGCTCCTTGCCCCGCCGCTTGACTACGCCCTTGTCTGGTCCAGCGGCCAGGACGATGGTGCGGGCTTCTTCTGGCTCCCGACGCCGCCCGACGGCTACAAGGCCGTCGGCGTGGCGGTCACGGCCACCAAGGACAAGCCGCAGCCCGGCGAGGTCATGTGCGTCCGCGCCGACTTCACCGACGCGTGCGAGGCCGAGGAGTCGGTGTGGAGCAACGACAAGGACGGCTTCAGCGCCACCGCCCTGAGGCCGGCGGTTCGCGGCATCGACGCCCGGGGCGTGCACACCGGCACGTTCCTTGCACGGAGCGACGTCGCGCCGGCGAGCGTCTCAGCCTTGGCGTGTCTCAAGAACAACAGCGCGGCTTACACGTCATGCATGCCCGACCTGGCTCAGGTGAACGCCGTTCTCGCGGCCTACTCGCCGCATGTGTACCTCCACCCCAACGACCCGTATCTCCCTTCGTCAGTTACGTGGTTCTTCGAGAACGGCGCGCTGCTGTACCAGAAGGGCAACCCGACGCCGACGCCCGTGACCGCCGACGGCTCAAACCTCCCGCAGGGAGGCGGCAACGACGACGCCTACTGGCTGGACCTGCCGGCGGACAACGGCCAGAAGGAGCGGGTCAAGAAGGGCGACCTCGCGGGTGCCAAGGCGTACGTGCAGGCGAAGCCGATGCTGGGAGGGACGGCGACGGACCTCGCCTTGTTCTTCTTCTACCCGTTCAACGGCCCGGCGCGGGCCAAGGTCGGCCCCCTCACCATCCCTCTCGGCATGATCGGCGAGCACGTCGGCGACTGGGAGCACCTGACGCTGCGCGTGAGCAACTTCTCCGGCGAGCTGCTCCGGATGTACTTCTCGCAGCACAGCACGGGCGCCTGGGCGGACGCGTCGCAGCTGGAGTACCTCGACGGCAGGCCGGTGGCGTACGCGTCGCGGCACGGGCACGCGTTCTACCCCAGGGAGGGGCTGGTGCTGCAGGGCGACTCGAAGCTGGGGGTCGGGATACGGAACGACTGCGCCAAGGGGAGCAGGATGGACACCGGCGGCGGGCGGTGCGAGCTGGTGTCGGCGGAGTACCTGGGTGCTGCCGGGAAGGTGGCCGAGCCGGCGTGGCTCGGGTTCGAGAGGGGGTGGGGGCCGAGGGAGGAGTACGACATCGGCCGCGAGATCAACCGTGCGGCGAGGATCCTGCCGCGCGCCATCAAGGAGCGGCTGGCTCAGCTGGTGAACAAGCTGCTGGTCGGGGAAGGCCCCACGGGGCCCAAGATGAAGGGCAGCTGGAGAAATGACGAGAGGGATCCCTGAAACGTTCCCGCTCATTGCATGCGCCGGGAACGTTCTAGTGTGAGGCTTCATTCTCTCACCGTCGTCGTCCGATCGATATTATGCATTGATCTGACGGTTAAAGAGAATGCCCTCACGCAATTTGTTCTTGGTAGATGTTTCGTCTGTACATTCATGCAATGTGTGTCATCTGTTGTTCTTTTTTTCGTAACAGGTGTTTTATGCGTGTGTTGTGTTGACTGGGCCGGGATTCTTTGGTTGTAGTTATTGCTTGTTTATATAACTTTCTTTGTTTCTTGTTAGTCTGCATATGAAATTTGTCTGAAGTCAAACTTTGTAAAGTTTGACCAATTTCATAGTAAAAAATATCAACATTGACAATACGAAATTAATTCTCATACTATATAACTTTAATAGGAGTATTGTAGGAGAGAGGCGATTTGGAGGCCGAGCTCCATGGAGGCCTTTATTTTTGAAAAAATCAAATTCAAACTTTTATGGTTCAAAAAATTCTGAAAAAAGTATGTGTGTATGTAAGGATGTATCCCACATGTGATGTAGGGTACAACCCTAGTGGCCCAATCTTACATGATTGGAGGGGATCCTACGAAGAACACGAAGAACACGAGGGGAAACACGAGGGAAAACGAGAGGAACACTCAAGAACAAGTCCAATCACACATCCACTAGACAATCAAAGACACAAGATCCACAAGGTACATGAACAACAAAGGGAAAGATACAAGGTAAAGTTCATCTCCAAGAGGAGGTCTTGATGGGGTCCACCCGTGAGGGGGTCTTGAATCCAAGGTGGATCTTCTCCGAAGAGGTGTCGGTCCCTCGCGGTGGAGTAGATCCATATGGATGAGCAAAGTTCTATCTCAAATGAGCTAAACCTATGCTAACCCTAACTAGGAGGGAGAGGGGGTCTATATATAGTCTTAGCCACGAAGGGGTAAGTGGGAGAGGATACATGGGCCAAAGGCCCGCGGCTGCGCACAGGCAGGGCGGTAGTACCGCTTACGAAGCTCGGCGGTAGTACCGCTTGTGGGGGCGGTAGTACCGGACTTGTGCCGCTCGATCACAGGAGCTTGTCGGGTTGAGCGGTAGTAGGGCAGATGCTGGGCGGTAGTACAGCTTGGAGGGCCTGAGCGGTAGTACCGCTTGGTTTGGGCGGTAGTACCGCCCGTTCCGGACTGGGCAGATCCTTCTTCTTCCGTCTTCGCTTCCACGTTTCCCTCGCGGATGGTGTAGGCGCTCCTTGGCGCTTGCACTCCTCATCGTCGTCCGTGAAGCTCCGGCAATACCTATGCATGCACACGAGTGGAGTGTCAAGTAGTATGCCATCCTCGAAGTGGTCAAGTGAACACGTGTAAAGGAGAAGATTCACCTTTATGTATGAGAAGTAGAGGTCGCACGTGTCACTTGCCAAACGGACTCTTGACATGGTGATGCCCGTAGGATGCTCCGCATCATCCCCTCCCCCTTGGAAAAGATCCGACCTCGGATCGAAAACCAAATCACCATGGGAAAGAGATGGCGGTGCTGTGTCGAAGTGGTCGGTCACCAAGCACTCATCATCTTCAAGCTCGCAATGGGCACTCTCCAATGTCGCACCTACTAGTGATTCCTTCAAAAGGAGCAAAGACAACAAACACTTGGAAAAACAAATGTGGTTAGCGTTAGTGCAAAACCAAGCATTCAAGTGGTGATTCACCCAACAAGTGTCGTCATCATGCAAAGCATATGGTTTGACAAAGGATTGTGACATGGCATGTAAACACATAAATTGAGCATAAGCAAAGAAATCATGGGGATAAGCATGTAAGTGTGAGGTAGTGATGCAAATATGTGTGATGAGAGAAGAAGCATCTACCTCAAGGTCATAGCAAACATGGGCAAAGTGCTCAATGAAAGGTCTATGGTAGGCATAGGAATCATTCACAACACCAAAGGAAATGAAGTGTCTAAACACATGGGTCAAATGCAAGACAATCCAAGCATAACGTGCATAGGGTGTAGTGAAGATAGTATGGCACTCAACACAATATAAAGATCAATTGTTCATCATGTGTGAGGCAATCAAGTCAATCATGTGACAAGCAATGGGACATGACATATGTAAAGAAATGACATTGTTGCAACCAAACATATTATAGTAGCAAGTAGTCCAAGAATTGGATGCAAAACACAAGGCATATATATCATGATGCATGGGAATGTGAAAATCGTGAATGGAAGCAATATCACTAACATGTGCACATTCAAGTAGTCCAATAAGTCTCATGGTAGCAACACAAGTAGTATGATCCACAATACTCATGCTCATGGTTTTGGGTTTCTCGAAAGAGAAGGATATCACCTTGAAAGCATGTCCTTGTGCATCCTTCACAATGACAAAGCATAAGCAAGTGAGATTTAGAAGCGTCGTCGTAGAAGGTGGTTCACTCTCAAGAGCTCGAATGGTCAACTCACGTGAAGTGGAAGTCGACACAAAGTCCAAGTATCCTACACATGCACACAACAAAACAAAGAACATATGCGCGTTGTAGATAAACACATCATCCATCATGATGGTTCTCTTCTTTTGCACATAACCATTAGTAGAAAAAGTCCATGAATAATATGATGCAACAATGGCGATATTCATGGCACTAGGTATATGGTGCAAAGAAGTAAACAAGCATGCTTCACAAAGAATATGTCAAAATCTCCAAATATATGCGAGAATGCTATGGGGGCAAACTCATTATCAAGACTAAAGGCATTGTTGCACTCAATACATGGAAAATCATCTAGCATGAGAGAGGCAACATATGGAGATATATGACAAGAAGCAATAACAATCATGCGCAAAGCATGGTAATGGTTGTCATCAACCGCATGAAATGAGCAAGTATGAATCATTGGTAATGCAACATAAGCAAGCATATCAATCAAGTCGTGCAAGCTAGTAGTGTGAAGATGCAACATACTAGAAGAAATCATGGCAATCATGTCATGTGAGCAAATAATGGGCATATATAATGCACATGACATATCACAAGCATGAAAACAAAATATGAGCAAAATATCATCAATGTATTGGCAAGAAGACCTATGTAAATAGTAATGGAACATCATGACTTTCCCAACACAAGAATCAACAATAGCATGAAGCACATGGTAAACATGGCAATAGCAACAAGGATCTCCACCAAGCATGCAAATACACATAGGGGTAGCATAATGGTGAATCATGGGTAGATGCAAGCAAGGATCACAATTGCATCGCAAAAGCATAGTAATAGGCATAAAATGCAAAGTGAACATGATAGTATGGGCATAAGGTGACAAGTGGTAAATAGCCCATAGCCGCGTGATAGCCAAGTAAAAGAGATGCGCGTAGTTGTTGCGCGAAGAGAACGATGGGAAGGACAATCCATGGGATCCCAAGTCATCATTGCTCTCTAGAGCTCATTTTGTCAACTCATGGGATTGTGAGGTTGACAAGTATTCATGGGTACCTACACAAAAGAGACACAAACCAAAGAAATTGTGTGCGTGGTAAATGTACAAATCATCTATCATGATGTGTATGTGCACGTGTGAGTTAGCACAAGATAAGTATCGCTCAAAGAAATTTGATGCATGGTATAAGAACATGTCATCCATCATGAAAGAATAGTTATTATGTATGACACGATGAGGACACAAATTGAGAATGCAAGTATATGGCACATCAATAGCATGTTTATTCATGGGGAGCATATTGTGCACACAAGAATTGGGATCATGCAATGGATGGGATGAATCAAAATCTCCTAAAATGTATGAGGAAACTATGGGGGTCTCCTCATGAGCAATATCGGAAACATCATATGGAGAAAATGGACGACATCCAAAACAATGCATATCCAAAGCTAGGTTGTCATGGAATGGCATATGAGATAAATGATGCAAAGGGAGCATATCAATATCATCATAAGAAAAACAAATGCCAATAACCATGGGCTTGTCATCTATGCCATAAGTGCAAATTGGGTTTATTTTAATGGCATATGCATAGTCACTACGATGAGGTTGCAAATTTGACATATGATTAATCTCATGCATAGCATATGACAAGTCAAGCGGATTGTCAAACATGATGTGACCTAAAGAATTATCACAAGAAATCCTATGTAACATGGCATCACAACTAATAGACTCCACATGGCAATCATCATACTCATCATAAATGGGTAAATCATCGCATGAGGAAGTCGCACTAGCATGAAGCATGGTAATAGATGGATCAACATCATGCAAGCAATCAATGTCAAGAATGTCCACTAGTGGGACTAGAGCATCACCTTCACCTATGTTACCTTGTTCATTCCACTCAAGTGGTGTAGGTGAGGTGGGAAAGACCAAATGGTGGTCATCTTCATCTTGATCGAACCATGTGGGGGTGCATCATATTCCACCATGGCCATCGTCTTGCCCAAAGGGAGGATGAAGTCGTCGAGGATCGGCGCATCATCATAAATGGGACCTAGCACCAAACGAGAAGACACAATAGAGGTAGAGGTCAAGTCGTTAGTGTGGAAATTGGTCTCACAAGACCTATGAACTATCTCACTCTCTCTATGTGGTGGTTTACTCACTCCCTCAAAATAGGTGCACTCAAAGTCACATATGGTGGAGTCACTCATATCACTCAAGTGGTGGGCGTTGTGGCTCTCCTCACATGGGAATTGGGGCAACACATCATATATGGGGCTAGTGGTGAACTCACTCTCACTCTCAATATGGTGGCTAAAGTCACTCAAGTCATCATACGTCGCCGTGGTCGAAGGGAAAATCCCATGCTCAACCATCTCGTCGCCGTCGCCGTGGATGAAGGCTGAAGATGGCACATCATCACTCTCCTCCATGACCGAAGGGAAAATCCCATGCTCCATCATCTCGTCATCGTCGCCGTGGATGACGGCCGAAGATGGCAATAATCACTATCGCCTCCAAAGATGGAAACATCATCCTTGCTCGCCAGTTGTCGCTTGCCTCCAAAGCTTGGTCGTTGAAGGTCTCCGTAGTCGTATTCGTCGCCGCACCGTCTTGAAAAAAAGTCGAAGTAGACTCGGCATCATCAATGCCACAAAGAGGGATGGCGGTGAAGTTGAACTTGGGAGCATCGTCTTGAAGCTCGTCGGGCTTGGACATCTTGGTGGTGCTATCCTCATGCTCGGTCTCATGGAGCTTGGTCGTCGCGAAGTGAGCTTGGGGTGGAGAAGCCTTGGCCTTCATGAGTTCTTGTTCCGCCTTGAGAGCACCAATGTAGTAGTCGTCAAGAGACTTGTAGTTCTCGAGGAAGATAGTCTTGGAGATGTCGTTGTGCAATCCCATCATGAAGTGGAACTTCATTGAAATGGGGTCATCCATGCCGGCTCGTCGCAAGGCAATCTTCATCTCCTTGAAGTACTCGTCGATGGACTTGGATCCTTGTATGGTGTACTCCAATTGGCGTAGAAGTTGTTCTGTGTAGGTTGGAGCCACGAACTCTCGCCGCATAGCTTTCTTCGTCTTGGTCCAACTCATGTCGTAGCTCTCCGAAGGTGTGTGAAGCCACCATGTGTACGCGTAGTCGTGGAAGTTCCTTGTGGCACACTTCACTTGATCTTCGGGACGAACTTGATGTAGCTTGAGGTAGTCGTCCATCAAAAGCTCCCACTCGAGATACTCCTCGGGTTCTTGAGTCCCATAGAAAGGAATCTCGTGGTCGTTGTCGAGGTCGTAGTAGTTCGTGGAAGTCGCGGACTTGAGCTTGGGGAGCTTCTCTTGAGTGTAGTCTTGGGGTTCTTGTTGGCGAAGATGTCGTATGTCCGTACGAGAAGATGCTTTGAAGTCACTTGGCGAAGATGCCAAGGGAGATGGTGAAGTCGTTGAGCGGTTGTTGGTGTTGAGCTCTTGACCTTCATGTTCTTGTTGGTGATGGTGTCGATGCCGATGTGATCTTGCCGGAGATGGTAGCTCGGAAGCATGTGCTCTTGAGCGTCTTCTCGAAGATGAGGAAGATCGCTTGTAGGACTTGATGAGGGCTTTGATCTCCTCCATTTGAGCTTGCATAATGGCGTCGGTGGAGTTTTTCGTGGCATAGAACTCACCGTTGTTGTTGTAGACCGAAGGTGAAATGCCTTGCCTATCCATCACAAGACTCGAGTAGAGGTGAGTAGGAAATGAGAATAAACAATACCAAGTTACCTTTTCCCAAAGTTGAGGATGTATCCCATTTCACTCAATGTGAGATGAAAGAATAGTGGAATTGGTACCGGACTTGTTCACTCACACCTATCAAGTAAAGCTTATGGAGTAGCTCGGTTAGGATAGTGGCACAAAAATTTGATGCAAAATGTTAGCAAGAGTCAATAATGTTGAAAGAGATTCACAAATTCGCAAGTGAAACAAGTAGACCAATAGCAATGAATGGCACACGGAAACGCACACACGGATAGATAAATGGGGTCGTGCAACCAAGGAATGAGCTAAAAATGTGGAATCCATGGAAAATGCTCTTGTTGCACAACTCTAGAGAGACGCTAGCACGATTTCTCAATAGGCGGATATGAAACTTGTGCACAACCTATAGGAGACAAAAATGCAACGACTTCTATCCCAATTATGCTATGTATATATGGTTCCCGGTGTTTATCAAGATGATCCAAGATGATCGGATATGACAATCTTATGTGCAATGTAATATGATGCTATGGCTCTTGCTTACAAGCTCTTTGTTCACTTTTTTTTTTCTTAAAAGCTTATTCTTTTTTCTTTTTTTTGATATGGCCACAATGCACAAACCAAGATAGCAATTTGTGTATAGACGGGAACAATCTTGTGACACAAGGGATGGTATGATACCAATATGATATGGTATGTATGTAATGGATGGGATGATCACTAATGTGCACAAGTAACGTTGCCGGCAATACTCAAATGGCTAGTCTCGATAGGCAAGTGACACAAAATGGGATAGGGGTTATCAATGCAATTGCAAGGGGGGTATACAATGGTGTCGTCGAGGTTACCATCCTTGGCGATGATGAGAGGCGGTGTTGCCGATGTCGACCCGTTCCTAGTTAGCCGAAACACCTTCGGAAACGAAAAAACTGCAAACTCAAAATCTCAAATGTCAAATGGTGGTAGCGAAAAGCGGTGGTGGAATGCGGAAGTATTGGTGGAAACCCGGTCAAAATGGGGTATGGTGGCGGAAGTGTATGATGGGCTTTACACGGTCTTGGAGTTGAAAGCACGGTCCGTAAGTAGCCGAAACACCTTAGGATACTCGAATCACAACTCAAACAACCTCAGATGCTAAGGGGAACAAAATGGGTTAGGTTGCGGAAGTCGGTGGTAGTTATGCGGATGATGTGGTGAAGTCCCTAGGCAAAGATGCCAAAGTGCCAAAAATTTGATGGAGTCAAATGATGTTGGAACCTATCTATATGTATGGGGGATGTCAATAGCTACTCAACGAGCTAAAGAACGCGAAAATTGGACTCCAGATGTGAAAGTTATGGTCAAAACGGTGAAACTCAGAACGCTGAATTTGGGAGGGGCGATAGTACCGCTAGGATGGGCGGTAGTACCGCTTGTGGTTGATGTAGGGTGGAACCCTATACGGCCGATCTTTCATGAAAGGAGCGGATCGCAACTAAGAACACGAAGAACACGAGGGGAAACACGAGGGAAAACACAAGAGAAATCACTCAAACCAACAAGAACAATCACACATGTGCTAGATCCTCGAAACACGAGAGGAGATACAAGATCCAAATTCAACAAAGGACGATACAAGAGGTAACCGGTTCTTCTCCGTGAGGAGGTCTTGATGGGGCCACCCAAAAGGGGGTCTTGAATCCAAGGTGGATCTTCTCCGTAGAGGGGCCGCGGTCTCTCTCGTGGAGTAGATCCGTAATGGATGAGGAAAGCTCTATCTCAAATGAGCTAATCCTTTGCTAACCCTAAAACGTAGGAGGACGGGGAGTATATATAGTCTAAGGGGCGAAGGGGTACATGGGCCTCGGCCCAGATGCACTGCACGCAGGCAGGGGGGCCGGATGTCCGGGCGTCGGGCCGGATGTCCGGGCCTTCCCGAGACACCGGATGTCCGAGTGCTGGGGCCGGATGTCCGAGCTGGCAAGGTCCAGCTTCTGTGATGGGGCGCCAGATATCCGGGCTGAGGCCGGATGTCCGGCGGCTCACGACGGGCCGGATGTCTGGGCCTGGGGGCCGGATGTCCGGGCTGACTTGGCCGACTCTGGTGCTCTCTGGGTAGAAGGGAGCCGGATTTCCGGGCGTTGGGCCGGATGTCCGGGCCTGGCCGGATGTCCGGGACATGGCCGGATGTCCAGCTGCTGTAGCAGCAGCTCTTCTTCCTTCTCCTTCCTTCGCTCCTGCGCACACTTGGCCTTGGTCCTTGGGCTCTCCATGGTCTCCTCGGGTGTACCTGAGTATGCACAAGGTCCGCGCTTGAAGTAGCATCCATGTCTTATATGCGGAAAGGGAAGATTCGGAAAGGAGTGAGTTCACCTTAGGTCCAATGGTGTATGCGTGAGGTCTCAACATGTGGACACTTGGGGCTTGGGGAGTAGTCGTAGTGTACATGGGGATGATCGTAGGATGCTCCGCATCATCTCCCCTCCCTTGGGAAAGATCCAACCTCGGATCATAATCCTCATCACCATGGAAACGGTTGTCGTGGACGGACTTGTAATTGGACGGAGTGGAAGTCATGGCGCAATCCAAGTACTCCAAGGTGTCTCCGGAGTGGTATACATGCAAAATAGCAAACACAAGCGACACTCGGAAATACAATGGTTAGCGCACACAAAGTGTCCATCAAATAAGCATGAGTTTGTCCGATGAGATGGATCATGACAAGGTGCATGAAGCTTAGCCAAATGATATAGAATGATATGTAAGGCAATCATGGAAGCAAATTCATTTGTTGTGCACACAAAAGGATGGAAATTGGTATGATGCACAAAGCTACAAATTCTACCATTGTGCAAAATGATGTCATAATGGGATGGTTTATCAAGAGCATGAACATGGTAATTGGTGCTCAATGTGACTATGTGATCATGCAATTGATGGTGGGCAATATGATCATAATGTATGAATATGCCATCAAGAAAGATCACAACAAATTTTCTTAGGAAGTGCATAAGCTCATATATCATGGATGACATGGGAATTGTTGCAACAAGGCAAGCATAATGTGAGTCAATCCATGCATAGGGTGCAAACTTGTGGTGAGTATGATATGTCCATCGAGAATGACATGTGTGAGCACAATCAACAAATATGAAGGTGTGGGTGCAATGTGTCAAAGGAGTGTTGATGTACCAATGCTTGATGTCGTGGCATGAGTGGAGGTTCGAAGGTTCATCTAATAAGCACTACTAGGGAAAACCTTATACACAGAACTTTAGCAGTAGCGCTTGTTAAAAAAGCGCGCTACTGCTACACAGCAGTAGCGCGCGGAATAACCGCGCTGCAGATACATATATAGTAGTAGCGCGTCCCGTTCTACTACTAAAATTCCCACCACTAAGCCGATAGGCTACACATAGTAGTAGCGCTCTTTTAGAAACAGCGCTGCCGCTAATATTGTTGTAGCAGCGCGTTTATGTGTAAGGCGCTACTGCTAACGAAAATAAAATAAAATGAAAAACAAGTAGAAAAGTAAATGAAAATAAAAGAAATAGAAAAAGGAGAAAGGGAAAAAATAAAATGTAAAGAAAAATAAATGAAAAAAGGGAAAAAGGAGAAAGGCATAGCAGTAGCGCGGTTTTGAAAACGCGCTGTAGCTAACTTGGCTATATCGCGTTTTCAGAAACGTGCTACCATTATGTTTCACTTAACCAGCGGTTTCCCTCCCCCCACCCCCCGGCCACTACTTCTCCCCCAAATCCCTCGCTCCACTTCGCCGCCGTCTCCCCAATTCGCCATCGCCCCACTTCGCCGCCGTCTCCTGCCGGCGTGGACGCCCGCAACCTCACCGTCTCCCCCCGAGGCCGCCCCCATC
>NC_057799.1:155231406-155255152 GCF_018294505.1 Triticum aestivum | reverse complement strand
TTTTAGAGCAAAAAATAGTAGAGCAAAAGTTAGTTTATAGCAAAAAAATTAGTTTAGAGCAAAAGATGTTAAGTAGTAGATGTTAGAGCAAAAATTAGTTTAGAGCAAAAAAATGGTTTACAACAATAGTTAGTTAGGGCAGTAGGGTTTAATTAGGGTTTTTGTTTTCATAGATGTTTTTTAAAGAAAAAATGTTGTAGCAGTGCTGCTTGTAGTATATAGTGATACTAGTAGATGTTAATTAGGTTAGGGCAGTAGTGGTACTAGTAGATGTTAATTAGATGTTTTTTAGTTAGGGCAATAGGGTTTGGCTAGGTTAATTAGGTTAGTAGTGCTGCTAGTAGTAGTGGTACAGTAGGTTAATTAGGTGAAGTTAAATGAATAACCTAAATGAATGAAATTAGTAGTTAACTGATTTTTTTTCCTTTCATCATTATAGAGCACTAAAGTTAACTGAATTTTGTTCTATTAGTAGTTAAATGAATTTCCTTCTACACTTAGTTTTTGAATTAGCTTGTGAAATTTGGACATGTGGTTGCTCGTGTATATTTGGACATGTGTTGCGGTGTCGAAGATGGATATTTGAACACTGTTTCCAGGGAATGAAGCCGAGTGGCCTATGTTTTGCCGGAATGTCGATTCATTTCTGTTCCGGCAAATTTCAAGTTCTTGATTTGTCCACTTTTTAGCAAAAGTCATGCCGAAATTTTCCGTGAATTTCGGCATGAATTGTGCTACAAACTAGGACATATCGAGTACCCGGGATTTGCCGCACCGCGAAGGAGTCAACGTTCCTGCAAAGCATAGGCCTTTTTTATGTCATTATTCATTTTATTAGGTCTAGAATTAATTGACTAGATTTAATCGTAGGAAACATGGCTAGCAACGATGAAGGACAGGGTTCTGGTGACTGCGACAACGTCTACCTAGCGGCAGAAGAATTTTTGAGGGAAGCCGACGATCAAGAGTTGATGTTGCTGGGTCCACCTGTCTCATCGAAGATTGAGACCGACATCGAGACCGACGCTGAGACTGAGACCGGCGCTGAGACTGAGACCGACATCGAGACCGGCGCTGAGACTGAGAACGGCGCCGAGACTAGTGGAGCCGGTATAGAACCGAAAGCAAAGAGGCAACGGCTTCCTAACAAGATCAGGACTACTAGACTGGTGGTCACGGAGGTGGACGACGACAATTTTGAGCCAGACGCGCCCGAGGAAGCGCGCGCGTGCTACGACAATCAAATAGGTTGCATCATACGGACAACCGCCACCATCAACGATGAGAAACTAAAGAAGATAGATAATATGAGGCCCTCCCTCCTAAAGAAGCTGCACCAGATATTCTTGTTCCCGGGCCGGAATGAAAAGGATTATAAAGATCCAGATAAGGACCCGGCAATGAAGAAGATAAACAAACACGCCATGACCAAGTTTAGCGACGCGTTGGCCGCCTGGAAATCAAGGGTGAAATATCAGATCGTCAACAAAAAGGAACCCTACTCCGAGATTGTAAAGGATAATCCGACAATCACGGCAGAGCACTTTCAAATATTCAAGGCGGCTTGCGAGGCCGAAGCTGCAAAAAAAAGTCAAAGTACATGAAGGGGCTTCAACAGAGGAACATTGGGTTCCACCACCTCGGAAGTCGTGGTTACGGCGGGAAGAGGTCCATATGGGCCAAGGAGGACGCGGAAGCCACGAGTCTGGGCATCCCAGACCCCTTGGCGGAGTTCACCGTCCCGCAGGAGCGTGACGTCCTCAGGGCCCGGCACCGTTGGGACCAAGTGAAGAAGGTTTTCGAAACAAACGCGGTCACGACGGAGTTCATGAGACTGCTGGTAATTTTAGTTTCTGATCAATTCGACTGCACGTTAGTCATATTTGTAAACGATCCTTGTGCCTTTTGCAGAGAGAGCAGCACAGGATTGCGGCCGAAAGCGACTCGCCGTCTGAGGCGTTGGCGAGGCCCAAGTGGGACACTCCATTCAACTGGGCATTGAACATATTGAAAGGACTCCTGGTGGAGACTCGACCGTCGTCTAGACGCGTGCACGGTGTCGGAGACAGCACCATGTGGAAGAAGTACTACCGTGAGACCACGGAGGAGAGAAAGGAAAGACGGAGGTTAACTGAAGAAAACATCGACAAGAAGGTTGAGATTGCGGTTGAGAAGAAATCATCTGAGACAGTCGCAACAGCGGTAGCTGCCGCAAAACAGGTGCATGTAGATATGTCTACTACCTTGGTTCCGGCCATTTTCAATTGGAGCAGGCAAAATCCAGAAAAAATGCAGCGGACTTTCCCCATGCTGACTTCTTGGGGAGCAGCTCGACTAGCATTGCACCAGCACCTGCAGCTGCACCTGCTCCCACACCGGCTCCTACACCTGCTCCCACACCGGCTCCCGCACCTGCTCCGACATCGGCTCCGGCACTGGACGTGCTCGGCGGTGCTTCGTCTTTGGCTGAGCTCGACGCCCTCACGGTATCTGTCACACCGACCCCCTTCAATAAATGTATAATCTCCCGTTTTCGTTGCCTTTCAGATGTCTCACGTCGCAGACTTTTCTTTGCAGGCCGACGAAACCCCGTGCACCATATTGTACACCATCGGCGACCAGAAGGTGGACGTGGGGAAGGCGACGAAAAATGGAGCCGAAGGAACCATTGTTCCACAGCCGGCCGATCCCCCTGGACATCTTCAAGGTTTCCGTGGCCAGTGTCAAACCGGGCCACGAGAATTTGGCTCCTCTGGTACTAGTGGGGGATGACAGTGAGACCCCGCGGTGGCTTGGTGATTGTTGCAATGGGTGGGTCCTGTTGTGGCCAAAGAGTCTGCTTCGTCTGGAGGCGGCCGGGAGCACACCCAAGAGCACGCAGTTAGGTATGAACATCAACACCTCACCTACCCAATTAGCGTCGGCTATCGTGGTGGGTGATAGCGGAGGGGGTGAGGAAAAGGCTCCATTAGTCGTTGGTGACGTCGCCATAGATAAGGATGAGGATGACGATGACACTCAACAGTATGTCAATATTGGCGCCTACTTAGGGTTTGAGCGTCATGAGTCGGTGCCTAAATTGCCGTCTCCGGAGTCTGAACGTATTATGGACAACCTTCCGGTAGTAAAGAAGTCTAGGAAGAGACCAAGGAAAGGCAAAAAAGCTGCTTCTATGATCGAGCCGCCTCAGCAGCCTCGGGTTCAAGACCGTATAGATATCCCCGGTGCGGCAAAATGGCATATCCCCGGTCAACCAATCCTACCTAAAGCAGCGCTAGGGGCCAGATTCGGCAATTTAAGGAGACTTCATGATGATGTGCTACGGATAGAGAAAGGCCTCATCGCCTCAAAAAATCCAGGATACCAACTCTACGTGGTTAACGTGCCGCGGCAATTGTCGTACGTCGACACATTCCCCGGAGAAGTTCTTCCTTCGATTCGATTACATCTTCGACATGTTTCACTTGAAGAAGCTGGATTTTATGTTTGTCCGCCTTTATGCCTTGCACATGAACTACCTCATCGGGGTTGAGCAGATACCTCATATCTGTGTCGCTGACCCGTACTTCATGCACGAGGGCTTCTTGGGAGTCTGCAGAAAGCACTGTGAATACGCGAGGGAATACATCGTCAATTTCATGCTCGCCAATAAGGACAAGGAGGCGATTCTCGTGCCTTATCATCCCCTGTAAGTCATCCGCGCGGATATCCTTCCTTCGATTTCAATCATTCATTTGCACGGTGAAGGCTAATTAATTTGAGGTGTACTTATTTTGCGCAGCGGCGGGCGCGCCGTCCTCATCATCCTTTACCCCCGATACTCCCACGCTCTTTACTTGGACTCGTCAAAGAACATTAACAAAAAGGATTGCACCCACATCAAGTCTGTTCTCGACGGTGCTATGTTTTACTACGGCACACGGGGCGGAGAGGTCAAGGACAAGAAGAAAAGGGACGGCAGGCCCGCCTTCGGCCATAAGACCGACTTCTGCTGCATCCAGCAACCGAGTGATTCTCTTAATGATGGATTCTATGTCCTACACCACATGCTGGAGTACAGACGGGATGACCAGAACCTTCGCATGTCACCTAGATCCGGCGATGCCCATATTCTGCAATGGGCAAAGAACTTAGGAGATATCGAGGATCATCGACTTCGAGCTGAGTTCTATCACATCTAGCGCGAACTTGCCAAAATCATCATGAAGGAGGTCGTCGGAAAAACAGGGATGTTCTACGAAGAAGGACAAATGCCGCGGGAAGACGTCCGAACACGCGTAGCCGCTCAGCGGCTCGACCTGAAGCCTTTCACTGCGCTCGGGGACTATCTCCCTGACTTGGATGGATGGCACGACATGTTGGAGTGATTGTCGATATATGACAATGTGTCTGTTTAGTCCATACTATCTGTATGACGAAACTTTGAGTTATGCACAACGAAACTTTATTTGTGATGTAATTAAACCGTCCTCCTCGACTAGCGAAGATCACTCTAGTTAGGGCACTTTGGGTACGATGAACTTTGTTATTTATGCTTATGATATGTTGCTTCTATTTTTGCCAAGTCTGTCTCTTTCTGTTGCTCAACTATATATGTTGCATATCATCGACTCATGTGACGATGCAGGTGTATAGTGTTGGGGAACGAAGCAACAATTCAAAATTTTCCTACGTGTCACCAAGATCAATCTAGGAGATGCTAGCAACGAGAGAGAGGGAGTGCATCTTCATACCCTTGAAGATTGCTAAGCGGAAGCGTTACAAGAACGCGGTTGATGGAGTCGTACTCGCAGCGATTCAAATCGCGGAAGATCCGATCTAGCGCCGAACGGACGGCGCCTCCGCGTTCAACACACGTACAGCCCGGGGACGTATCCTCCTTCTTGATCCAGCAAGGGGAGAGGAGAAGTTGAGGGAGAATTCCAGCAGCACGACGGCGTGGTGGCAATGGAGCTCGTGGTTCTCCGGCAGAGCTTCGCTAAGCACTACGGAGGAGGAGGAGGAGTTGGAGGAGGAGAGGGCTGCGCCAGGCCAGGGGTGTGGCTGCCCTCCCACCCCTCCACTATATATAGGGGCAAGGGAGAGGGGGGCCGGCCCCTTAGATCCCATCTGGTGGGAGGGGCGGCGGCCAGGGAGGGTGGCTTGCCCCCCAAGTCAAGCAGGTGGAGGCTTGCCTCCCAAGCCAGGTGGAGGCGCCCCACCTCCCCAAGTAACGTGGGAAAGGGTGTGGGGGGGCGCACCACCCCTTAGTGGGCTGGTTTTCCCCTTCCCCTTTGGCCCATGAGGCCCACCAACACTTGCCTGGGCTCCCGAAACACCTTTCGGTCATGCTGGCCATAGCCTGGTACCCCCGGAACACTTCCGGACTCCAATACCCTTCGTCCAATATATCGATCTTCACCGCCGGACCATTCCAAAACTCCTCGTGATGTCCGGGATCTCATCCGGGACTCCGAACAACCTTTGGTAACCACATACTATTTCCCATAACAACTCTAGCGTCACCGAACCTTAAGTGTGTAGACCCTACGGGTTCGGGAACCATGCAGACATGACCGAGACACCTCTCCGGCCAATAACCAATAGCGGGATCTGGATACCCATATTGGCTCCCACATGTTCCACGATGATCTCATTGGATGAACCACGATGTCGGGGATTCATTCAATCCCGTATACAATTCCCTTTGTCTATCGGTATGTTACTTGCCCGAGATTCGATCGTCGGTATCCCAATACCTCGTTCAATCTCGTTACCGGCAAGTCTCTTTACTTGTTCCGTAACGCATGATCCCGTGGCTAACTCCTTAGTCACATTGAGCTCAATATGATGATGCATTACTCGAGTGGGCCTAGAGATACCTCTTCGTCATACGGAGTGACAAATCCCAGTCTCGATTCGTGCCAACCCAACAGACACTTTCGGAGATACCTGTAGTGCACCTTTATAGCCACCCAGTTACGTTGTGACATTTGGTACACCCAAAGCATTCCTACAGTATCCGGGAGTTGCACAATCTCATGGTCTAAGGAAATGATACTTGACATTAGAAAAGCTCTAGCAAACGAACTACACGATCTTGTGCTATGCTTAGGATTGGGTCTTGTCCATCACATCATTCTCCTAATGATGTGATCCCGTTATCAATGACATCCAATGTCCATGGTCAGGAAACCATAACCATCTATTGATCAACGAGCTAGTCAACTAGAGGCTTACTAGGGACATGTTGTGGTCTATGTATTCACACATGTATTACGGTTTCCAGTTAATACAATTATAGCATGAACAATAGACAATTATCATGAACAAGGAAATATAATAATAACCATTTTATTATTGCCTCTAGGGCATATTTCCAACAGTCTCCCACTTGCACTAGAGTCAATAATCTAGTTCACATCGCCATGTGATTAAGACCCAAGAGTTTACTAGAGTCAATAATCTAGTTCACATCACCATGTGATTGTAATGAATCCAACACCCATGGGGTTTGTTCATATCTCGCTTGTGAGAGAGGTTATTAGTCAACGGGTCTGAACCTTTTAGATCCATGTGTGTTTTACAAATCTCTATCTCATCTTGTAGATGCAGCTACCACGCGCTACTTGGAGCTATTCCAAATAACTGCTCTACTATACGAATCCGGTTTACTACTCAGAGTCATCCGGATTAGTCTCAAAGTTTGCATCATCGTAACCCTTTACGACGAACTCTTTTACCACCTCCATAATCGAGAAAATTCCTTAGTCCACTAGTTACTAAGGATAAGTTCGACCGCTGTCATGTGATCCATTCCTGGATCACTATTGTACCCCTTGACTAACTCATGGCAAGGCACACTTCAGGTGCAGTACACAGCATATCATATTGTATAGCCTACGTCTAAAGCATAGGGGACGACCTTCGTCTTTTCTCTCTCTTCTGCCGTGGTCAGGTCTTGAGTCTTACTCAATACTCACACCCTGTAACACAGCCTAGAACTCCTTCTTTGCTGATCTATTTTGAACTCCTTCAAAATCTTGTCACGGTATGTATTCATTTGAAAGTACTATTAAGCGTTTTTGATCTATCCTTATAGATCTTGATGCTCAATGTTCAAGTAGCTTAATTCAGGTTTTCCATTGAAAAACACTTTTCAAATAACCCTGTATGCTTTCCAGAAATTCTACATCATTTCTGATCAACAATATGTTAACAACATATACTCATCAAAAATTCTATAGTGCTCCCACTCACTTCTTTGGAAATACAAGTTTCTCATAAACTTTGTAAAAACCCAAAATCTTTGATCATCTCATCAAAGCATACATTCCAACTCCGAGATGCTTACTCCAGTCCTTAGAAGGATTGCTGGAGCTTTGCATACTTGTTAGCATCTTTCAGGATTGACAAAACCATCTGGTTGTATCACATACAACCTTTCCTCAAGAAAATCGTCGAGGAAACAATGTTTTGACATCCTATCTGCAAGATTTCATAAATAATGCAGTAACCGCTAATATAATTCCAACGGACTCTTAGCATCGCTATGAGTGAGAAAGTCTCATCGCAGTCAACACCTTGAACTTGTCGGAAAACATCTTAACGACAAGTCGAGCTTTCTTAATGGTGACACTTACCATCATTGTCCGTCTTCCTTTTAAAATCCATCTGCACCCAACAACCTTACGACCATCAAGTAGTTCTTCCAAAGTCTACACTTTGTTTTTATACATGGATCCTCTCTCGGATTTTATGGCCTCGAGCCATTCATCGGAATCCGGGCCCACCATCACGTCTCCATAGCTCGTAGGTTCATTGTTGTCTAGCAACATGACTTCCAAGACAGGAATATGTACCACTCTGAAGTAGTACGCATCCTTGTCGACCTACGAGGTTTGGTAGTGACTTGATCCGAAGTTTCATGATCACTATCATAAGCTTCCACTTCAATTGGTGTAGGTGCCACAGGAACAACTTCCTGTGCCCTGCTACATACTAGTTGAAGTCATGGTTCAATAACCTCATCAAGTCTCCACCATCCTCCCACTCAATTCTTTCGAGAGAAACTTTTCCTCGAGAAAGGACCTGTTTCTAGAAACAATCACTTTGCTTCCGGATCTGAAATAGGAGGTATACCCAACTGTTTTTGGGTATTCTATGAAGATGCATTTATCCGCTTTGGGTTCGAGCTTATCAGCCTGAAACTTTTTCACATAAGCGTCGCAGCCCCAAACTTTTAAGAAACGACAGCTTAGCTTTCTCTAAACCATAGTTCATACGGTGTCGTCTCAACGGAATTGCGTGGTGCCCTATTTAAAGTGAATGCGGTTGTCTCTAATGCCTAACCCATAAACGATAGTGTAATTCAATAAGAGACATCATGGTATGCACCATATCTAATAGGGTGCAGTTATGATGTTCGGACACACCATCACACTATGGTGTTCCAGGCGGTATTAGTCGTGAAACAATTTCCACAATTTCTTAATTGTGTGCCAAACTCGTAACTCAGATATTCATCGCTATGATCATATCACAGACATTTTATCCTCTTGTCACGACGATCTTCAAATTCACTCTGAAATTACTTGAACCTTTCAATAATTCAGACTTGTGTTTCATCAAGTAAATATACTCAGCATCTACTCAAATCATCTGTGAAGCAAGAACATAACGATATCCACTGCATGCCTCAGCACTCATTGGACTGCACACATCAAAATGTATTACTTCCAACAAGTTGCTTTCTTGTTCCATCTTACTGAAAATGAGGCCTTTCAGTGATCTTTCCCATGTGGTATGATTTGCATGTCTCAAGTGATTCAAAATCAGGTGAGTCCAAACGATCCATCTGTATGGACTTTCTTCATGCATATATACTAATAGACATGGTTCGCATGTCTCAATCTTTTCAAAAACGAGTGAGTCCAAAGATCCATCAACATGGAGCTTCTTCATGCGTTTTATACCAATGTGACTCAAGTGGCAGTGCCACAAGTATGTGGTACTATCATTACTATCTTATATCTTTTGGCATGAACATGTGTATCACTACGATCGAGATTCAATAAACCATTTATTTTAGGTGCAAGACCATTGAAGGTATTATTCAAATAAAAAGAGTAACCATTATTCTTCTTAAATGAACATCATAATCCAATCATGTCTATGCTCAACGTAAACACCAAATAACAATTATTTAGGTTTAACACCAATCTCGATGGTAGAGGGAGCATGCGATGCTTGATCACATCAACCTTGGAAACACTTCCAACACATATCGTCATCTCACTTTTAGCTAGTCTCCGTTTATTCCGCAGCTTTTATTTCGAGTTACTAACACTTAGCAACCGAACCGGTATCTAATACCCTGGTGCTACTAGGAGTACTAGTAAAGTACACATTAATATAATGTATATCCAATATACTTCTGTCGACCTTACCAGCCTTCTCATCTACGAAGTATCTAGGGCAGTTCTGCTTCAGTGACCGTTCCCCTCATCTCAGAAGCACTTAGTCTCGGGTTTGGGTTCAACCTTGGCTTTCTTCACTAGAGCTGCAACTGATTTGCCGTTTCATGAAGTATCCCTTGTTGCCCGTGCCCTTCTTGAAACTAGTGGGTTTACTAACCATCAACAATTGATGCTCCTACTTGATTTCTACTTTCGCGGTGTCAAACATCACGAGTTGCTCAAGGATCATCATGTCTATCCCTGATATGTTATAGTTTATCACGAAGCTCTAATAGCTTGGTGTCAGTGACTATGGAGAACCATCACTATCTCATCTGGAAGATTAACTCCCACTCGATTCAAGCGATTGTAGTACTCAGACAATCTGAGCACGTGCTCAACGATTGAGTTTTTCTCCCTTAGTTTGCAGGCTTAAGAAACTTGTCAGAGGTCTCATACCTCTTGACGTGGGCACTAGTCTGAAATCCCAATTTCAGTCTTTGGAACATCTCATATGTTCTGCGACGTTTCAAAACCGTCTTTGGTGCCACAATTTTAAACCGTTAGCATCACACACTGAACTATCACGTAGTCATCAAAACGTGTACGTCGATGTTTCGCAACATCTACAGACGACGCTCGAGGTTCAGCACACCGAGCGGTGCATTAAGGACATAAGCCTTCTGTGCAGCAATGAGGACAATCCTCAGTTTACGGACCCAGTCCGCATAATTGCTACTATCAACTTTCAACTAAATTTTCTCTAGGAACATATCTTAGTAGAACTAAAACGTAAGGTACGACATAATTTGCAAAGACCTTTTGACTATGTTCATGATAATTAAGTTCATCTAATCAAATTATTTAATGAACTCCCACTCAGATAGACATCCCTCTAGTCATCTAAGTGATACATGATCCGAGTCAACTAGGCCGTGTCCGATCATCACGTGAGACGGACTAGTCATCATCGGTGAACATCTTCATGTTGATCGTATCTGCTATACGACTCATGTTCGACCTTTCGGTCTTCCGTGTTCCGAGGCCATGTCTGTACATGCTAGGCTCGTCAAGTCAACCTAAGTGTTTCGCATGTGTAAATCTGGCTTACACTCGTTGTATGCGAACGTTAGAATCTATCACACCCGATCATCACGTGGTGCTTCGAAACAACGATCCTTCGCAACGGTGCACAGTTAGGGGGAACACATCTCTTGAAATTTTAGTGAGGGATCATCTTATTTATGCTACCGTCGTTCTATGCAAATAAGATGTAAACATGACAAACATCACATGCAAATCATAAAGTGACATGATATGGCCAGTATCATCTTGCGCCTTTTGATCTCCATCTTCGAGGCGCGGCATGATCACCTTCGTCACCGGCATGACACCATGATCTCCATCATCATGATCTCCATCATCGAGTCTTCATGAAGTTGTCTCACCAACTATTACTTCTACTACTATGGCTAACGATTAGCAATAAAGTAAAGTAGTTACATGGCATTTTTCATTGACACGCAGGTCATGCAATAAATTAAGACAACTCCTATGGCTCCTGCCGGTTGTCATACTCATCGACATACAAGTCGTGATTCCTATTACAAGAACATGATCAATCTCATACATCACATATATATAATTCATCACATCCTTTTGGCCATATCACATCACATAGCATACCCTGCAAAAACAAGTTAGACGTCCTCTAATTGTTGTTGCATGTTTTACGTGGCTGCTATGGGTTTCTAGCAAGAACGTTTCTTACCTACGCAAAAGCAAAAACGGTGATATGCCAATTGCTATTTACCCTTCATAAGGACCCTCTTCATCGAATCCGATCCAACTAAAGTGGGAGAGACAGACACCCGCTAGCCACCTTATGCATCAAGTGCATGTCAGTCGGTGCAACCTGTCTCACGTAAGTGTACGTGTAAGGTCGGTTCGGGCCGCTTCATCCCACAATGCCGCCGAATCAAGATAAGACTAGTAACGGCAAGCAAATTGAACAAATCATCGCCCACAACTACTTTGTGTTCTACTCGTGCATAGAATCTACGCATAGACCTAGCTCATGATGCCACTGTTGGGGAACCAAGCAATAATTCAAAATGTTCCTACGTGTCACCAAGATCAATCTAGGAGATGCTAGCAACGAGAGAGAGGGAGTGCATCTTCATACCCTTGAAGATTGCTAAGCGGAAGCGTTACAAGAACGCGGTTGATGGAGTCGTACTCGCAGCGATTCAAATCGCGGAAGATCCGATCTAGCGCCGAACGGACGGCGCCTCCGCGTTCAACACACGTACAGCCCGGGGACGTCTCCTCCTTCTTGATCCAGCAAGGGGAGAGGAGAAGTTGAGGGAGAACTCCAGCAGCACGACGGCGTGGTGGCAATGGAGCTCGTGGTTCTCCGGCAGAGCTTCGCTAAGCACTACGGAGGAGGAGGAGGAGAGGGCTGCGCCAAGCCAGGGGTGCGGCTGCCCTCCCACCCCTCCACTATATATAGGGGCAAGGGAGAGGGGGGCCGGCCCCTTAGATCCCATCTGGTGGGAGGGGCGGCGGCCAGGGAGGGTCGCTTGCCCCCCCAAGTCAAGCAGGTGGAGGCTTGCCTCCCAAGCCAGGTGGAGGCGCCCCACCTCCCCAAGTAACGTGGGAAAGGGTGTGGGGGGCGCACCACCCCTTAGTGGGCTGGTTTTCCCCTTCCCCTTTGGCCCATGAAGCCCTCCAACACTTGTCGGGGCTCCCGAAACACCTTTCGGTCATGCTGGCCATAGCCTGGTACCCCCGGAACACTTCCGGACTCCAATACCCTTCGTCCAATATATCGATCTTCACCGCCGGACCATTCCAGAACTCCTCGTGATGTCCGGGATATCATCCGGGACTCCGAACAACCTTTGGTAACCACATACTATTTCCCATAACAACTCTAGCGTCACCGAACCTTAAGTGTGTAGACCCTACGGGTTCGGGAACCATGCAGACATGACCGAGACACCTCTCCGGCCAATAACCAATAGCGGGATCTGGATACCCATATTGGCTCCCACATGTTCCACGATGATCTCATTGGATGAACCACGATGTCGGGGATTCATTCAATCCCGTATACAATTCCCTTTGTCTATCGGTATGTTACTTGCCCGAGATTCGATCGTCGGTATCCCAATACCTCGTTCAATCTCGTTACCGGCAAGTCTCTTTACTCGTTCCGTAACGCATGATCCTGTGGCTAACTCCTTAGTCACATTGAGCTCAATATGATGATGCATTACCGAGTGGGCCCAGAGATACCTCTCCGTCATACGGAGTGACAAATCCCAGTCTCGATTCGTGCCAACCCAACAGACACTTTCGGAGATACCTGTAGTGCACCCTTATAGCCACCCAGTTACGTTGTGACGTTTGGTACACCCAAAGCATTCCTACAGTATCCGGGAGTTGCACAATCTCATGGTCTAAGGAAATGATACTTGACATTAGAAAAGCTCTAGCAAACGAACTACACGATCTTGTGCTATGCTTAGGATTGGGTCTTGTCCATCACATCATTCTCCTAATGATGTGATCCCGTTATCAATGATATCCAATGTCCATGGTCAGGAAACCATAACCATCTATTGATCAACGAGCTAGTCAACTAGAGGCTTACTAGGGACATGTTGTGGTCTATGTATTCACACATGTATTACGGTTTCCAGTTAATACAATTATAGCATGAACAATAGACAATTATCATGAACAAGGAAATATAATAATAACCATTTTATTATTGCCTCTAGGGCATATTTCCAACATACAGATCATCGATGGCGAAGAAGTGCGACGCCAGGAGTATACGACGAGTGGCCGGAATGTCAGGCCCAGGTGTACCGGTTTCCGGTTTTCGAGCGACAGCCAGTAGTTAGTTCAGGTTCACGCTAATGCGAGAGAGGGATATGAACTCATGTACTGCATAGTTCCGCTCTCACTCAAAGTGATAGCTCTTCTCACGTGTATCATTGTTTAGATGGATGATGATGTAGTTGCAAGTAATCGAGACTTGTATCGCTATTTTCGAGATGATGACGAGAGACCACTTTGTGTTGGATGATTATTATGATGATGACATGATTTGATGAGACTATTTGTATGTATATGCTATGATTACATTTGTATGTGTATGATATGCTAAAGATTATTGTATAAAGCCTATTCAAATACAAAACAAATATGCAGAAAAAAATAGAAACTAATAAAACTAGCAGTAGCGAGGGGAACAAAGTTAGCAGTAGCGCTTCCTGCTAAAATCCGCTGCAGATATTAGCAGCAACGCTCTGCACTAAAGTGCGCTACTGCTAGCCATGCATAGCAGTAGCGTGGGACGACGGGCGCTACTGCTACACATTAGCTGTAGCGCCTTATTAGTAGCGCGTCGTCCCGCGCTACTGATAGGCAAAATACCCACGCTACTGCTAGGGTTTTCCCTAGTAGTGAAGTCCGAGCGTTCCTCAATGTAAAGGTCCATAGAGCCAATCTCCAATGTCGGTCCTCCATCCAATAGATGTATCATGTAGACAAGAAGAAGGAGACAACAACGAAAGAATGACCCATCCAATATGCATATTTGAGGATGGCTCAAATGGAAGGAGGTCACCTTTAGGAGTTTCTCAAAGATGTTGGAGTTGCGCATCTTGTATGCCTTCACATACCCAATATGTCTCATGACGGTAATGCCTTGTGAATCCTTCAAAACGAAAGAACATGACAAACACTAGGAAAAACAAATGAGGTTAGCGGAAATGCAAAACCTATCATTCGTGTGGTGAGATACCCAACAAGTGTTTACATCATGCTCATCATAAGAAAGGACAAGGGAGCGTTTCATAGTATGGAGGCATATGATGCGAGAACAACCAAATACAATAGGCTCAAGTAAATAAGCATGCATCACAAGTAAGGTGCCAAAGTCTCCAAGATCAATAAGCATAGCATGGTTGCACTCACTACAAGGTGATATGAGAGATGCAACTAATGGAAACAAGAGACAATGACCAAGACAAATCAAGTGAGAGGCATGAATATATATGCCATGAACCCAAGAAAGCGAGTAAGAATGGAACATGGGTGATGCAACCAAGCAATTAATCATAGTGCTCAAGTCAAGCAAGCTAGTAGTGCGAAGATGCAACATACTAGAAAGAATCATGGCAAGCATGTCATGTGTGCAAGTAGTGGTCATGAATAATGCACATGACATATCACAAGCATGAAAGCAAGATATGAGGAAAGTATCATCAATGTATTGGCAAGAAGTCCTATGTAAATAGCAATGGAACATCATGACTCTCCCAACATAAGAATCAACAATTGCATGAGGCACATGATAAACATGGCAATAGCAACTAGGATCTCCACCAAGCATGCAAATACACATAGTAGTAGCATAATGGTGAATGGTGGGTAGATGCAAGCAAGGGTCACAATTGCATGGCAAAATCATGGAAAGAGGGATAACATGCAAAGTGAACACGATACAATGAGCATAAGGTGACAAATGGTAAATAGCCCAAAGCCATGTGAGAGCCAAGTAGAAGAGATGCGCGTAGTCGTTGCGCGAAGGGAACGGTGGTAAGGATAGTCCACGGAATCCCAAATTGATGTTGCTCTCAAGAGCTCGTTTCGTCAACTCTTGGGATTGAGAGGTTGACGAGTATACATGAGTACCTACACAAAACAAAGGCAAAGGAAAAATGTGTGTGCGTGGTAGATGTACACATCATCCATCATGATGCGCACGTGCATGTGTTGGTTAGCACAAAATAGCCAATGCTCAAATAAATGAGATGCGTGATATAGAAACATGTCATCCATCAGGATGGGTTTGTTGTTATGTATAGCATAATGGAGACTCAAATTATGTAATGCATCATGAGAAATATGTAGAGCATTGTTTTTCATGGAATGCATATGGTGCATGCAATTATGGGAATCATGCAAAGTATGGAATGCATCAAGATCCCCTAATATGTATGAGGGAACTATGGGGGTCTCCTCATGAGCATTAATGGAAACATCACATGGAGAATATTGACAACATCCAAAACAATGCATATTTGGAACAATGTTATCATGGCATGGCATAGTAGATGAATTGCGCAAATCATGTAAAGGAAGCATAGCAATATCATCACATGAAAAACAAAAGCCAATGACCATCATCTCATCATCTATGCCATAAGTGCAAATGGGATTTATCTTAATGGGGCATGCATAGTGACTATGTTGAGATTGAAATGATGCAATATGGGAGATCTCACTCATAGCATATGACAAGTTCAATGGATTGTCAAACATGAAGTGACCAAAAGAATTTTGACATGATATCCTATGGAGCATAGCATCACAAATAGGCAACTCAACATGCTCATCATCATATTCATCATAGATTGGTAAGTCATGACATGAAGAAGTCGCACTAGCATGAAGCATGGGAATAGGTGGATCAACATCATGCAAGCAATCATTGGTGAGATAGTCCACTAGTGGGACAAGAGAAGCACCATCACCTATGTTACCTTTGAAGCATCGCTCATGTGTTGTAGGTGAGGTGTCGAAGACCAAGTCGTGGCCATCTTCATCTTGATGGAACCATGTGGGGGTGCATCATCGTCCACCATGGCCATCGTCGTCTCCATTGGAGGTATGGACTCGTCGAGGATAGGCATGTCGTCATGTAGGAGACCTAGCACCAAAGAAAACACACTCGGAGTAGAGGTTAAGTTGTTAGAAATCAAAGTGGCCTCACATGCCCTCTCCACGACCTCACCCACTAAGTGTTGTGGCTCACTCACTCCCTCTTGGATGCTCTCACTCGTATGGTTGGTGGAGTCTCTCAAATGGCTCTCAACCTCACATAGGATGTGTGGCATGCTCTCATGTGTGGGGCTAGTGGTGGTCACACTCATCCTCTCATAGGAAATGCACTCAATGTCACATATGGTGGAGTCACTCATATCACTCATGGTGGGGTGGCTCTCCTCACATGGCAATTGGGGGATCTCTTCATATGTGGGTGTCGGAGAGATGTTGGTGCAAATGTCTCCATGCTCAACTCCTATCGCCGCCTTGGTTGAAGGGATAGTCCCATCTCAACCTCCTCATCCATAACGCCTCCAAAGATGAATGCCGTAGGATGTGGCAAAACATCACTCTCCTCCGAGACCAAAGAGAAGGTCTCATAGCTTGGCTCGGAGTATGAGTCCAATATGGGCGCCGTCTTCATGTTGTTGAAGAGGTTCGTGCTCGTCGCCGTGGTCGAAGGGGATGGCCCTAGCTCGACCTTCTTGTCGCTGTCTTGTTGTAGGAGGTCCATATGATGTGACACCTCGTAGCTCGTCTCCATGACCGAAGGGAATTTCCCATGCTCGAAGATGGAAGTGTCGCCCTCGCTTGTAGGTGGTCGCCTTGTTGTTGAAGATGTCGATGTAGGCGAACTCATGGGAAGTAGGCGAAGATGTTGTATGTCCAAAGGCGAAGATGCCTTGATAGCACTTGGCGAAGATGCCAAAGTGGTGGTGGTAGCCGTAGCTCCGTCTTGGTGGTGCTCGTCTCGCGGTCTTCTCTTGTGCTCTTGAAGTTTGGCCGTAGCTTGATGTAGAGCTTGTTGGGACTTGTAGGTAGGCGCATCTCGAGCATCTTCATGTTGATGGTGTCGGTGTCGTACTTGAGCTCGATGTAGATGTCGTTCGTCGTCGTCGTGCACATGATGCTTGGAGGTGACTTGCCCTTCATGACGATGTGGATCACGAACGTGATGGTGGTTGCCATGGAGATGTGGACATGGATGACTTGCGCTTGCATCTTGTTTGCGCTCCGAAGTCTTGTGACTTGAACGCCGCCGCCTTGAGGATGATGAAGGGGAAGAACGGTTGATTAACAACGTCCGAATCTCCTCCATTCTTGCATATTGCTCCTCCTTTTGTGCGGAAAGCTTGTTGTCGATGTAGTCCTTTTTCCTTGCTTTGGAGTGACGAATGTCGATGGAAAGGTTTTCGATGCGCTCACGCAAGGTAGAATGTGCGCCTTGTATTTGTTGTTGTAGGCCGAAGATGGACGCTTTGGTGATGTAGTTGTTCGCGCCGTCATTGTTGTCGAAGAACGGAGTTGAAATGCCTGGCCTATCCATCACAAGACTCGAGCAAATATGAGTGGGAGAAAGAGAAAAACTATACCAAATGGACCTTGACCGATGTTGAAGATGGATCAATGATCACTCAATAATGTAACAAGGAAATAGCACATATGGTACCGATCTTGTCAATTTCTCACACCTACACAAGTAAGGCTTACTGTGGAGCTCGGTTAGGATAGTGGCACAAAAATTGATGGAAAATGTTATCAAGAGTCAATAATGCTGAAAGAGATTCACAAATTCGCAAGTGAAACAAGTAGACCAGTAGCAATGAATGGCACACGGAAACGCACACACGGATAGATAAATGGGGTCGTGCAACCAAGGAATGAGCTCAAAATGTGGAATCCACGGAAAATGCTCTTGTTGCACAACTCTAGAGAGACGCTAGCACGATTGCTCAATAGGCGGATACGACACTTGTGCACAACCTATAGAAGAGAAAAATGCAACGACTTCTATCCCAATTATGCTATGTATATATGGTTCCCGGTGTTTCTTCCAAGATGATCCAAGATGATCGGATATGAAAATCTTATGTGCAATGTGGTATGGTGCTATGGCTATTGCTTACAAGCTCTTTGTTTTTCTCTTTTGCTTAAAAGCTTATTCTTTTTTTGATATGGCCACAATGCGAAATGCACAAACCAAGATAGCAATTGTGTATATGCGTGAACAATTTTGTTACACAAGAGATGATATGATACCAATATGATATGGTATGTATGCAATGGAAGGTGTAGACCAATGATCACTAATGTGCACAAGTAACGTTGCCGGCAATACTCAAAGGCTAGTCTCGATAGGCAAGTGATGCAAAATGGGCTAGGGGTTATCAATGCAATTGCATGGGGAATACACAATGGATGTCGTCGAGGTTACCGTCAATGGTTTGTCAATGGTGAAGTGGTCAATGTTGATGACGACCTCGAGGCGATGATGAGTGGCGGTGTTCTCGATGTCGAACCGTCCCTAATTAGCCGAAACACCTTAGGAAACGGAAAAACCACGAACTCAAAATCTCAAACGCAAATGTCAAATGGTGGTAGCGGAAAGCGGTGGTGGTTTTGCGGAAGCTCAATGGGATTGCGGAAATGCAATGATGGGTTTTGGAGTACGCAATGCGGAAGTCGAGGGTAAGGTGGTTAACTATACACGGTGTCGGAGTTGGAAGCATGGTCCCTAAGTAGCCTAAACACCTTAGGAGACACAACTCACAACACAAACAAAATTGGGTTAAGTTGGGGTGGGGGAAGTGTATGGTGGGTAAGCCTATGCGGAAGTTTTGTGGTGGTTGATGAAGAAGAAACCGTCCCTAAGTAGCCTAAACACCTTAGGAGACTCGAATCGCAACTCAAACAACCACTAATGCTATATGGGACGAAATGGGTTAGGTGGCGGAAGTCGGTGGTGGTTATGCGGATGATATGGTGGAAGCCCTAGGCAAAGATGCCAAAGTTCCAAAAAATTGATGGGGTCAAATGGTGTTGAGAACAAACTATGGGGATAGAGGATGTCAATAGCTACTCAACGAGCTAAAGAACGCGAAAATCGGACTCCGGATGTGAAAGTTATGGGCAAAACGGTGAAACACGGGAGGCTGATGCTCCACGGGTCGGACATCCGGGGGTGGGGGCCGGATATCCAGGGGCTGATGTCCAAAACCGTGCAGATTTTGTGCTCCAGGAGCCGGATGTCTGGCTTGGGGCCCGGATGTCCGGCCCGATGGGCCGGATGTCCGGGCACCAAATCCGAGGATGAACTCGAGGAACACGATTTGGGGGCGGAAATTGATGATTTCGGGGCAAAATTGCGGAGATTTCGTGGATGGAAAGTGGGAAAAATTGGGGGAAAGTTAGATCCACTCGTAACAAAGCAAATCCATGGATCAAATCCAACAAAACTTCATCAAACCAACAAATCACTAAAAAACTTGGGGCTATTTTTGGTGGGGATTTTCAAAATTGGGGAAGAACACAACAAAATCAAGCTACAAAAAGAGGGGTAGGGGCTCCAAATTCATGATCAACCTTGCTCTGAACCAAGATGATGTAGTGTGGAACCCTATACGGCCGATCTTTCACGAAAGGAGCGGATCCCAACTAAGAACACGAAGAACACAAGGGGAAACACGAGGGAAAACACAAGAGAAATCACTCAAACCAACAAGAACGATCACACATGTGCTAGATCCTCGAAACACAAGAGGAGATACAAGATCCAAAGTCAACAAAGGACGATACAAGAGGTAACCGGTTCTTCTCTGTGAGGAGGTCTTGATGGGGCCACTCAAGAGGGGGTCTTGAATCCAAGGTGGATCTTCTCCGTAGAGGGGCCGCGGTCTCTCTCGTGGAGTAGATCCGTAATGGATGAGCAAAGCTCTATCTCAAATGAGCTAATCCTTTGCTAACCCTAAAACGTAGGAGGAGGGGGAGTATATATAGTCTAAGGGGCAAAGGGGTACATGGGCCTCGGCCCAGATGCACTGCACGCAGGCAGGGGGGTCGGATGTCCGGGCGTCGGGCCGGATGTCCGGGCCTTCCCGAGACACCGGATGTCCGGGCGCTGGGGTCGGATGTCCGGGCTGGCAGGGTCCAGCTTCTGTGATGGGGCGCCGGATGTCCAGCGACTTGCGACGGGCCGGATGTCCGGGCTGACTTGGCCGACACTGGTGCTCTCTGGGTAGAAGGGGGCCGGATTTCCGAGCATTGGGCCGGATGTCCGGGACATGGCCGGATGTCTGGCTGCTGTAGCAGCAGCTCTTCTTCCTTCTCCTTCCTTCGCTCCCGGGCACACTTGGCCTTGGTTCTTGGGCTCTCCATGGTCTCCTCGGGTGTACCTGAGTATGCACAAGGTCCGCGCTTGAAGTAGCATCCATGTCTTATATGCGGAAAGGGAAGATTCGGAAAGGAGCGAGTTCACCTTAGGTCCAATGGTGTATGCTCGAGGTCTCAACATGTGGACACTTGGGGCTTGGGGAGTAGTCGTAGTGTACATGGGGATGATCGTAGGATGCTCCGCATCAGTGGTGCTTAGCGGTAGTACTGCTTGGAGTGGGCGGTAGTACCGCTCGTGTCGGGAAAATTCACAAATCTGGATCGAGGTGGATTTTGGGCGGAAATGGATGATTTCGGGGGTAAAATTTGACGGATTTCGTGTATGGAAGGTGGGGAAACTTGGGGAAATGCTAGATCCACTCGAAACCAAGCAAATCCATGGATCAAAATCAACAAAACTTCATCATACCAACAAATCACAAAACAATTGGGGCTATTTTTGGTGGGGAATTTTTGAAATTGGGACAAAATCAACAAAACTAGGCTAGAAAACAAAGGGGTAGGGGCTCCAAATTCGTGATCAACCTTGCTCTGATCCAAGATGATCATGAGCAAGCTGGCTCTAATCCAAGATGATGTAGGATAGAACCCACAGGTCCTAGGATCGAAACCTGGCTCTGATACGAAAATGATGTAGGGTAGAACCCTAGTGGCCCGATCTTTCACGATTGGAGGGGATCCTACGAAGAACACGAGGGGAAACACGAGGGAAAATGAGAGGAACACTCAAGAACAAGTCCAATCACACATCCACTAGACAATCAAACACACAAGATCCACAAGGTACATGAACAACAAAGGGAAAGATACAAGGTAAAGTTCATCTCCAAGAGAAGGTCTTGATGGGGTCCACCCGTGAGGGGATCTTGAATCCAAGGTGGATCTTCTCCGAAGAGGTGTCGGTCCCTCGCGGTGGAGTAGATCCGTATGGATGAGCAAAGCTCTATCTCAAATGAGCTAAACCTATGTTAACCCTAACTAGGAGGGAGAGGGGGTCTATATGTAGTCTTAGCCACGAAGGGGTAAGTGGGAGAGGATACATGGGCCAAAGGCCCGCGGCTGCGCACAGGCAGGGCGGTAGTACCGGACCCTCGGGCGGTAGTACCCCTTACGAAGCTCAGCGGTAGTACCGCTTGTGGGGGCGGTAGTACCGGACTTGTGCCGCTCGATCACAGGAGCTTGTCGGGTTGAGCGGTAGTAGGGCGGATGCTGGGCGGTAGTACAGCTTGGAGGGCCTGAGCGGTAGTACCGCTTGGTTTGGGCGGTAGTACCGCCCGTTCCGGACTGGCAGATCCTTCTTCTTCCGTCTTCGCTTCCACGCTTCCCTTGCGGATGGTGTAGGCATTCCTTGGCGCTTGCACTCCTCCTCGTCGTCCGTGAAGCTCCGGCAATACCTATGCTTGCACACGAGTGGAGTGTCAAGTAGTATGCCATCCTCGAAGGGGTCAAGTGAACACGTGTAAAGGAGAAGATTCACCTTTATGTATGAGAAGTAGAGGTCGGAAGTGTCACTTGCCAAACGGACTCTGTGATGCCCGTAGGATGCTCCGCATCAACATGTGTGTAAAAATTCATAATCAAATACCTTGAGTTGCGACCTGTACAAAAAAGACAAATTCATGACCTGGGAGGATGAATAGTATCATGTGTTAAACAGCCCCAGATTTGTCTTTTTTGCACAGCCCTCATTTCAACTTATTTTAGCTGAAAATTTACACACCTGTGTGTTATGCCTTCATTTATATCTGTATTTTTTTCCAGAATTTTTTGAAATGTAAAAATATGAATTTTGATGAAAATTCAAATTTGAATTTGGAGGCCTCAGTGGAGGCAGAGCTCCAAAAGTGATTTCCGGTATTGTAGATGTTGAATAATTTTTAATATAAATTTGGTCAAACTTTGTGTAGTTTGACTTAAGACAAATCTTATACGCGATAGATAGGACCGGCTAACGGTTAGGTGACTAGAAAAATATTTTGGGTCAGTCATTTTTTCATCTACCATTCAATTCGGATCAAATGAGCACAAAACAATCATATACAACAAAAATTGACCAACTGAATTTTTTTGATACTGTCGATTTACTCACATAGCCCAACTCATACATTTGCACACAAAAACGATCAGAAGCCCCAAAACACTAACTGGGCTGAAGCAACCTCCAACCCACTAATCCAATAGCAACATAAAAAAGGCACATGTTAGACTGCACACAGTCAAGTAAAGGATAACTGAACCAAAATAGGAAGAAGAAGTTTCTTCCAAAAGAAGAAAGAACTCTAGGAGCGGTGTTACTAGATAGAAAATTTGAAAAAAAGGAAAGCAAAGAAGAACAAGTTTATTCATAAATAAAAATGAATCATGGGAGTGGATTAACAATTAAAAATATTTTTTTAAACGAAAATAATTATGCAACTGTGTGTAACATAATAAAACATAAAAATGTATACTTTGTCTAGCCTTCTTATCCCCATGTACATATATGCGAAAAATAAAGACAAGTAAAAAAATGAAGTTTCTAAAGAAGAATGAATTAGTGGCATTGGTATTTCCCTTCAAAACGGAAGACAATGAAAAATAAATTAAAAAATTAGCATACAATTTACACATAAATTGTGCTTTTTATAATATGGCAGAATTATTATATAATGCTGAAATTTTCGCAAAAAAAGAAGTTTGCTAAGAAAGAATGAATTAGTGGCATTGATATTGTTCTTAAAGAAGAAAGAAAATGAAATAAAACTAAAAATTAGAAAGAATGAAGTTTTCTAAAGAAAGAACGAACTAGTGCCATTGGTATTACCTTGAACAGAAAGAAAAATTTAAAACTTAAAATACTTGCACTAAACTTTGCATTGAAAATGCACATTTTCTAATATGCAAAGAATAAGCATAGAACAATGCAAGTTTTGCGGTATAGTATAATTTACACACATATGATATACTACTTGCGTTTATACTTATACACAAAAAAAGAATGAATTAGTGGCATTATTATTACCCTTAAAAAGAAACAAAATGGAACAATAACTTAAAAAATTAAAATAATAGAGTTTTCTAAGAAGAATGAATTAGCGGCATTGATATTACCCTTAAAGAAGAAGAAAAATTAAAACTCATATAAAATCAAAATAATGATTTTTTCAAGAAGAAAGGAAATGAAAAAAATCTAAAAACAATTGTAAATTTTGCACATATTATACACAAACATTGCGGTTTTTCAAATGATAATACTAGACCTACGAAACCTTTTACGTAAATGTTATGTTGTTTCCTTAACCAACCAATCACCC
>NC_057799.1:155206002-155231053 GCF_018294505.1 Triticum aestivum | reverse complement strand
ATGCCAAGTCAGCTTCTTCGTAAGTTTGCCTAAAAAAAAAAGAGCTTCTTCGTAAGCTATGTAGAATTTTTTACGTAGGTGTAGCAAAGCATTTTTCAAATATGCAATAATAAGCATATAATCGTGAAATTTTCGCAAAAAGAAAGTTTCTTAACAAGGAATGAATTTGTGGCATTGATATTACCCTACAAAAAATAAAACAATAACTATAAAAAGTTGAAATAATGGATTTTATAAGGAGTAATGAAATTGTGGCATTGAAATTGCACGTTTTTGCAGTATGCAACAATAATCATACAATAGTACAATATTTGCATATATTTTATAATATTCACGTATATGCATTTAAACTCACCCAACATGCCAAAAATTTCAATTAGTTGTCATTTGTGCAAATATTTTATAGTATTTGTGTGCATATATTTTATAAATTTTTGACGAATGAGGCGCATCTCGTGAAGGAACAATTCATTTCAAGGAGTTGTCATTTTTTTACAGGAGGTTGAAACCCCAGCCTCTGCATCAATCTGATGCACACAATCATTTTTTATTAAAGTTGATGCAAATCAATGAGATCGAAGTCATCAACATGTGAAATACAAAGCATGCGCAACAACCAAAAAAATATTTACAAGTGAAGAATGTTCTTTTTTTGCGGGAAGAATATAACACCTACAAGTAAATCGAATTTTTCCGTAGCAACGCCTTCAAGAAAGGATAAACATCCTCACGTCGCCATCGCCACTTCTGGCCACGGATGACCAGAACAGTAATTTCCATCCAGATAGTCATCAGCAACCACTGAAGACCAGCCGGCACATCGGCAAAGAGATAACACTTCCAATAAGGACACGGCACAAACTGATCGCTTCCATGCTCGACCAATCAAGCTCTCTCACCCCGGGCTTAAGTGGTGTTCCACTAAAGTCACATCAGCCAGTACGTGCGAGCAGACTGTGTCAATGTGATGGCAGGTCCGGTAGTCACCACGCCGGAGCTGAATCTGACTCCTCGTACACCTCCATAGCCAACCCATGCTCCAGATCGCCCACACTTCTGAAGATGCCAGTGGTTTACGGGCCCGTAAACCCTTATCTGTCTGCCACCAGGAATTGCCATCAGCGAACGAAAGCTGATGGTAGTCGGAGTCGCATGTGCTAGCACGTACTAGCTGATAAGCACAAAGGACTCCGCCCGCTTGCATGCAATCTTCAGAGCAAAAGAGAGACTCGCTTTTTAGCCAAAGCTCAATCTCTGCATTTTACCTGCATTTTACCGGTGGCGCTTGAATAGGCGATATCGTGGTATTCTAGTTTAGCGACGAAAGCAAATGGCAGACTACTCGCGTGTTAGGGTCGTCAGTCGGAGCCTCGTCAAGGCGCCCGGCGCCGTCACGCCGCGCATCCTCGCCGTGTCCAACCTCGACCTGCTCCCTCGGCCCATACCGTCCTTGCTCCTCTGCGCCTACCGCAAGCCCACCACCGGTTGCTTCGGCGATGTCGTGGCCATCTTCAAGGCCAGTCTACCATCCCTGCTCGAGCACTTCTTCCCCCTCGCCGGTCGCCTCGTGTCCAGCCCGCGCTCCGGGGTTCCGGAGGTGCACTGCGACAACCAGGGCGCGGAGCTCGTCGTCGGTGAGGCCGGCGTGGAACTGGCTAGCCTGGACTATGGCGCGCTAGGCGCGTCGCTGGCGAGGATCGGCGCGCTCGTCCAGTACGGCGCCGACGTCGTGCTTTCGGTGCAGCTCGTGTCGTTCGCCTGCGGCGGGTTCACCGTCGCGTGGTGCTCCAACCACGTGGTCATGGACGGGTACGGGCTGTGCATGCTCGCCAGCATGTGGTCCGAGCTCGCGCGGTCCGGGAGGATCGACACCACCCGCGGCGGCGGGGCACCCAGCTTCGACCGCTCCGTGCTGCCGCGCCCCCGCGCCGTGCCGTCGTACAGCCCCTCGCTCACCGAGGCGTTCACGCCGTTCGAAGGCAAGCATCTGGTCAACTCGCTCACGGCCGGGAGCTACTGCGTCACGCGCCTGTACTACGTCCAGGAGCGTGATATCGCCATGCTGCGCGCGCGGGCGAGCAGGGAGGCTGTCGGCGAGCGACACGCGACCCGCCTCGAGGCGGTGTCGGCGTACCTGTGGAAGGCCTTGGCCGCCGTCGTGGCCGCGTCCGGTTCCGACGAGACCTGCCGCATGGGCTGGTGGGTGGACGGGCGGCGGAGGCTCAGCGTGCCGGGAAACGAGCCCGCGATGCGCAACTACGTCGGCAACGTCGGCACGTTCGCGCTCGCGGAAGAAACCGTGGAGGAGGTCCGGCGGCGGCCGCTCCCGGAGGTGGCGTCGATGGTGCGGGAGGCGATCGCGGCGAGGGCCACCGAGGAGCATTTCCAGGAGCTGGTGGACTGGGTGGAGGAGCACAAGGGCGGCAGGTTCGTGGAGACGGCGACCGTCGGGCTGGGCAGCCCGGCGTTAGCCGTGACGTCCTTCGCGTCGTTCCGTCTTCGGACGGACTTCGGCTTCGGGCACGCCGCCCTGGCGATGCCGATGATGCTCGCCGGGACCGGGAGGCTGTGCGCCGGCTTCGTGAAGATCGTCCCGCGCCCCGGAGGCGACGGTTCGTGGGTCGTCAGCATGGTGGTGTGGCCGAGGCTCGCCGCCGCGCTCGACTCTGACGAGCAGCGCATCCTGAGGCCGGTCACCGCCGAGTACCTCGGCCTCAAGGCAGAGAACCCGTGTAGCCGGCTATGAGCACCTGCGTCTTGTGCTCATTTCCGTGATGCGCACTACGCCATTGGTCTCCACCATGTTTCTGTATAAGCTTTGTTGCGTTCGTTCCGTAAAAAAAAAAAGCTTTGTTGCGTTCGTTCCGTCAAAAAGAAAACAAGCTTTGTTGCGTTCGCTGTCGTACAGTATTTGGGGCGTTTTGTAACGAGACCAACTGATGGCAAAGCAGTGATGCAGAGGGTGCCTTACATCGCTGGGCGCACTACGGCGCACCGCTGGCCCGATGGCAAAGCTTTGTTGCGTTCGCTCTCACAGCGACGGCGACGGTTGCCAAAGGCCCGACGTGGTTGTGACGCTTGGAGCGTGTCGGCGGCTGGTTGGGTCCTGGATGGGTCTGCAGAGTACGTACACGCGTGATGTTGATGCTGCCGATAATGTTCAGCTCTCTGCATTTTTTGTCGGCGGGTGTAGTGTAGGGCTCTCTTCGGTGATGTGGTAGTCAGCGGGTGTCCTCCACCATCGGTGCGGTCCGTGTGGTGGACACTCCGGTCTGTGTTTTATGGTGTTAAGAGTTGGTTGATGCGAATATAGTCGTTGATATAGTTTCTTGATCATTATTTCAAACGACTTCGTTTTATTTCTTCTTTTCTGCTCAAGCATAGTTTTGGTTTGGTATGACTTTGCTTATAGGATGATCTCACCGTGTGGGCTCAACGGCCCACCGGGTCCTTAGATCCGCGCTCTGATCGGGAGCGCTCAACCTTGATGGGCCGCTATCACCTGCACTATATATAAAGAGGTGGGGGCCGGTGGCTCGCAACACGAGGTTCGTCACGACGCCGTACACCCCCACCTACGCCCCCTACCGATCTAGGGTTAGTGCAGTGCTGAGGGGAAGCACCACCACCGCTACTCTCTGCCATCACCATGGCCGGCACCGGGACCTCCTTGAGTCAAAGTGAAGGTACTCCACCGTAGATCCCTAACCCTAACCGATCCAGTGAACCAACAATGGTATTAGACAAGTTCTGGGTTTAGGATTTCGGTGTAAATAGAAAAAATCTTCCCCTCCCTTAGAACCCTAAAGAGAAGGGCAAAGACCTCACCGAGGAGGGCTTCGAGCCTCGCCGGCAAAGAGCGCCGCCGCAAGGCCGCGCCAGTTCCTCTCGATCCCCACACGCATCGGCAAGCCGAGGTGCAGGGACGAAGAACCACCCCAACAGGGGGCAAAGAGCACCACAACCGATCCATTTGACGGCGGTGCGCTCACCGCAAGGGGAACGCGCGACCGGCGAAGGGGTCGGCAAGGGCACAGCCGCTCCGTCCATCTAGGTCGCCGTCGGGCGCTGTAAGGGGCAGAGGACGGTGCATCGCACTCGTTCCCTCTCTGTCACACAGAAAGGCAAAGAGGGAGGGGGAAGGGTTCGCGCGGCGCGGTGGAAACCGCCGGCGGCGGCGGGGGCGGCCGAGCCGTCGCCGTCCGGTAACAGATCGCGCAAGGGAAGAGAGGAGGCGTGGCGCGCCCCTCACTCTTGATCTGCCACCTATAAGGAAATGGGAGGAGAGAAAGAGGCGCGCACGGTGGCTTTCGCCATCGCCGCCGGCGGTCGGGCCGGGCAGTCGGGGCACTGCCCTTTTTTCCGCTACGGGTGAGAGAGCGTCGACGGTAGAGAGAGAGATCGAGAGAGGCAGACTCGAATGGGGTCTAGGGTTCGGTATCGGGGAACTCTCTCCCGGTTTTGTTCAACCGATATCCATGCTCGGTCGTCCGATCGCCTTGAACGGCCTGGATGTAAAACCTAGTCTCGCTCGGGCCTTTTGGGCCGAAAGCATAGAGCGCCAGGCCGCAGCCGCGCTGCCCCGGTGGGCCGTTGGGCCCAATAGGGCGGAGGTGCAGCCGCGCAGCTGAGCGCGCCCGCCTACGGGACCTTTTGGGCCCGGAAGCGGTGGGCTGTTGTTTTTGTTTTTTGTATAGTTTTGTACAGTTTGAATCTCTAGTCAATTTGAACCATCGAGATAATTGATTAGAAAACAGAAAAGTAAAAGAAATACTTCTGAAAAGTAAAAAGTTCATGATTTTTTTATTCATGTTTTTCCGCTGCAAATAAAAATAAAAGTGCTCTTTTAAAAGTGAATAGAACTAAAGTAAAAGATTAAATTGTTGCTTCTCTAATGCAATTTTGAACCAACCGGTTAAAATTGCTTAGAGAGTAAAAGAGTACAAAATTGTTTCTGGATAGAATATTGTAAAGTTTCCGCTGCAAAGTAAAAGTTTTATCCTCCAATTAAATTGGAATCAACGGGAAAATTTAATTGGAAAAACTGTTCTTAGCAATGTTTTTCCCGTGTGGGTGAAATCAGATTCAGATAGCTTCCGCTATGACAAAAGAAAGATATTTGTTTTAAAGTTAAAACATGGTATTGTTATTTTCTGACCAACGTTGATGATAACAGTACTATAATTCTATGAGTCTTATGTTCAAAGCTTAAATCTCTGATAAATTTTGTATCAAAGTTATCAATTTTCAGAGAACACATAAATATCAAGAAATTCTCTTGAGCTAGAGAAATGTATATTTCTTGTTTCCTCTGCAATAAATTTGATGATGATGATGATTTCTTAGCAAAGTTGTTTAATAGAACTACTATCATCACATTGTTTATGAGTTATATGCATTATTTCCATTTCCGCCCAACGGTGGTATGGACTTAATGTAGAAGGATGTTGTTTTATTCTAATTCTGCCACAACGGTTATTTACAATATAAAAGGAAAGTTTTAAAAAGTTTAATGTGCATATTTTTTAACCAGACCAACGTAGGGTTATTTTTTATGCTCATTATTGTTGATTATTGGCTAAGTTTTCTCAGATTAAAAGTTTTCCATGCTTTCATTCGTGAAAGCGAATGGCTGGATACTTGTGACCCGAAAGATGACCAAGAAAGGTCATAACGTGAGGGAGTATGTTCTCTCTAAAGAATGGCTTCAAAAGAAAAGAGATAGATCATTGAGAGTCTTGGTTGACAAATGTCTTTCATGTACTCTCTATGAAGAAGATTTTTCAGTCAACATGATTTGAAATGAAACAAGCAACATGCGTGTTTAATTTGACCAACGTCGGATCAAGCTTGTGTGTCAAAGAGCATTCAGATTTATTTCTGAATTTGACGATTGAATATGCAGTTAAAAGAGCCAATTCTGGCATTTATGTCCCTTACAGGGAATTACCCGCATAGCGGGAAAAGATGATTATGATAAAACCCGCATGGCGGGAAAAGTCTGGGAAAATACATGCGTAACTGGGTAAAGTTGACATAGTATTATGTCAAAAATCCTGTATGGCGGGAGAAATTTAGGCAAAGGACTTATCCTGTATGACAGGAGAAAGATATGATGACTCATGTGCTTTTAATGTGTCCCACTCTGGGAGAAAAGTATGGAGTAGCTATTATGCTTTCCTAGTATCGACCGTACACATTAAGCACTCGATAAATCAAAAGAGAATAAAAGTTACAGACAAACCTGAAGATAAGAATGGTATGAAAGTGTGACTTGCAAAAGTACTAATGATAAAGAAATTTGTTGAGTTTCTGAAATGGAATGAGGAAAAAGTACTCCCGTACCAATTAACAGATAACTTCATTTTGTATGAAGTAATTAGATGAATGAAATAGATAATCGAAGTTTCATCAATTCACAAGAGTTATGAATGGTTTTCAAAATTGTGGCAGAAAAGTTCTTCCCACATTTCGAGGGGGAGAAAGAAATATGAAAGAAATTATGAATGATGAAACTCCCCTATACTTTAGATAATGTGATGCACATTATGCATCTAAAGTGATCCATTACCCCTAAAGAAAAGAAATAGTTGTATTCCCGGATCTTTTACAGTTTCGAAAGCAGAATTAGGAATACTAAGACGGTGCTTAAAGTGCCATAAAGAAGAAATTTTTAACAGAATAAACCCAAATAATAAAGTTTAAAGGTACCCCAATTTTAGTGAAGATGGAGTAATCTGGGGGAGCATGGTATGAAAATACCTAAGACTCGAATAGTTTGTATCTGGGGGAGCATGTTGTATGACCTATACAACACCTGTTGTTAGCTCTATAAAGGATGAATGAGTAAACATGGATCTTGTGATAAAGGTCCCTGTAAAACCTATTGCCTCTTGAAAATGAAAGACTCACTTGTACGCGTCGGTCCTAAATAAACGGTTTTTAACCCCTTTCCGCGACGGCATTTGGAACCATCGCCAAGTGAGTGTGGGCGATAGGGGGGTCCTTCCCACACAACCCAGAAAAAATCGAGGATATGCCCTTCTGGCACACATGTTCGGCAAAATGAGGTCATGTGCGACCGGCGAGCGCTCATATACGGAAATACGTATAGTAGAGCTAAAAAACAATTATACGGCGAAATTGTTTTCGGTCGCAAGTACATCCCACACAGTCAGTCCCCGCTAGACGTTTGTGTTCGTATGTACATCCCACACAGTCGCTCCAAGGAAAACGTTTCCGTTCACAGGTACATCACACACAATTTTTCCTGTTAAATCGTTTGCGTTATTGAATGTATCACACACGGTCCGTAGAAGAAATTGTGTGGCAAAAGTTGTCCATCACACACAGTTTTTAGGTGGTAAACGTTTGCGCAAGGTGGTCTAACACAAACAGTTTTCAAGAGAAAGTCGTGTGTGATTGTTCATTGATCCAACACGGTTTATTCCTAGAAACTGTGTGCGTTGCTTGAGGTCATCGCCCATGGTATTTTTTCAACAACCGTTTGCAATAGCAAAACCTAATTAGCAGGCTAATTTGCTATTAGCAGGATAATTATCCGATTGTTCATAATCCATTTATTAATCTAATTGGCATTTCATATTAAGCACACAATATATTTCATTTCCATATTAAGGAAGCAGAATTTCATAATTGAAATACATCAGAGTACAACATGATATATCTTCAGCACTCAGCTACCCCATTACACAACTGCACGAGCAGCAAGTTCCACATGCAACATGTAGAACCTTTCAAAATTAGCATCATAGACGGTATATAGACAGATGCATCTCATCTGGAAAACTGCTGAAGCGGAAGGCGAATATTGAGCCTTCATTCATGTTGAAGGTCTTTGTAACATTAGGCCAGTGCCTATGAATGATTGACCGTCCGTCCTTTGTCCTCTTCAGGAACACTTCAATATTGAACCATGGGTGTTGTATGAAAACCTTCCTCGCCTCCTGACCATAGACGTGGTTTGAGAGGTAATCATCAGTGAACTGCTTTGAAAAGGCCTGAAAACAAGGATGTGCATATCTTCTCTATATTGAAAATGGGGCAAAGGAATAAAAAAAGGCAAGGTATAATAGTTAGTACCATCTTGTAGTGAACTGATGTCTTCTTCATTGTGCAGACAAAGATCTTGTTGTTTTTTGTCGCTAATTCTTTATCCTAACAATCTTTCTGAGTTTCTTGATTTGATTGATATTCATAGACAACTCATTTCCCTATATGCGAAAAGGGTCGAACAGTGGGTCAAAACCTTTGACAGTAGGACCTACATGTGCAAGGCCAAATTGTTAAAAACCAAAATATTAGAATGGTTCCTGCAATTGCACAATAATGTGCTATTAGACAACGGACCATGCGCGTGCTAACCTCGATTGTAAACCTCAGTGCTTCCCACTGTTTCCCTGCAACACATATAAGGTAGTTAGTCATCAGGTTAAGTAAGGGTTCGCATGCTATCAGTAAAATATGTTGATGAAAAATAAGCACATTGCAGATTCATCAGATTAATTCAAGCCACACGGAAAAACCCATTTATCCAAACTAAGCATGATTAAGAATTAGGAAATATAGCACTTGTATATGTTTCTCATGTATTAAGTGCAGCCAAATTCGATTTATTCCTCACATGCACAACAATACAAAATTCTACCCACGACAATTGGACATCGCATTGCAGAATTGAACCAAGCAGTTAACTAAACACCACAACAAATGAACCAAACATTAACTGAGCACCATATTGCACAATATAACATACTCCTAATAAAAGATCAGACAGTTAACCAAACGGTTAACTACAGCCAATTGTAGCAATTGTATTTGTTTCTCATGTATTTACTACAACCAAATTCAATTTATTCCTCACATGGTATACAATAACAGAATGCACCCACAATTTTGTAAAGATAAATTCGATTTATTTCTCACATGGAACACAATACAAAATTGCAGCCTGAAGAATTGAACATCACATTTACAGAATTGAACCAAACAGTTAACTGAAGACGATAACTAATTAACAAAACAGTTAATAAGTGAGCACCACACTGCACGACATATAGAACATATACACTAGAGCAACAGATTGCATGGTAAAATTAGATAGCACAATTCACTAGAATATGTGAAGGAAAGGCAGGAGCAGCACACGCAACGGGTAAACCGAGCATGCTTAACCGGCATAGCTAGCAAATGGCAAGGTGCTCCTTCAAGATCTGGGGCTCGGCACGAATGGCGGTGCTTAGTTGGTGGAGGGGTCGGTTATTTGGGTGGAAGGTGTCGCGCTCGTGCCGGCGGTCGGGGCATGTGGGATGTGGAAGGAGGAGGATGATGGGGGTCGGGTGTGGATTACCTGCCTAGATAGACGAGGCCGAGCAGCGTGAAGGAGGGTCGCCGACGAGGAGGCGGCGCTGCAAGCAAGGAGTGAAAGTTTCAACTTGGAAAGGAAGGTGGAAAGAGGGGAAATGTGGCTTTTTGGTAAGGGGGGCGGGGAGGTAGATATTTCCGCGGAAGCCGAAAATTTGGAATCGCTTCAGCGAAAAAACTGGCGCGCATAGTGTCATCAGACACGGACCCTTATTCAGAACTGTGTACGATATGTGGACATCACAAACGATTCAGATAGCTTAACCCGTGTGTGATGATTTTGAACGTCAAAATTTTTGGTTCGAATTTCCATGGTTACAGTGGTCATCCACGTCATTGCATAATTTGGGTACACAAAGGAGACTACAGCACACCCACACTTCTTAATCGAGCAAGTTCAGCAATTAAACAGAGCTAGCTGACCTAAACATTACTCCAACAAATTAAAGACCGGCGCTCTTAATTAAACAAAATAAAGAGTACTACTACGGCTGGTGCTCGTCGATCTCCACCACCGCCTCCATGTCCAGCTCGCGCCCGACGTTCTCCTGGGGAAGGGGCTCCATGGCATCCATCGCACCATACTCAGCAAGCATCTCGCCATCCGCGTCCGCCATCTCTTTGGAAAAGGCCGCCACGAGATGGGCGTGGGCGGACACGATCTGGGCTTGGACGGGCTCCGTCGTTGCAAGGTATGCGGCGGAGGAACGGACGGCTGCTCGAACGCTCTCGGCGATTGCCAGCTCTTCGGCCGTGGGTTGCCGACCATTGTCGGAGAAGCTTCATTCGATTTGTGCGGTGACCGCCAGGATTTGGGCATGGGCGGCCTCGACATGGTCGTGGGCGGCCTCCATCAGGGCTAAGGCCGCCGCTGCGGAATGGACAGTTGATGTGCCGCTCTCGTCAGTTGCTATCCCCAAGGCAGATGTTGCTGCCGCCACCTGAGAAGCAACATCGGCCATTTGGCCTGCCTTTGCCGCCCGGTCGCAGATTGCAGACGCGCTCATGCACCTTGTTAGCACGCGCATGGCGACTGCGGCCGCGCTCTCGCCAGAGTGGGCCACCGGAGTTGCCCTCACAACGCGGGTCCACGTGCCCATCTTTCACCAGCGACGATTGAACAGTAAAATGATATTCGGGGAGCGAGCTAGTGTGCTTGAGACGCCTGCTGTAGACTGTAGCCGACGCACCTTCTCGCGTAAGCCATAGGCGTACTATACACCGACGGTGCTCCAGGATATTTTGTGCTGCATCTCACACGGTTGCTGATAATAAACTGTGTGCGATCTACTTGATTTTTCATCTTGATTTGAATTACATAATGGGGTCACAGCAGCAATGGACGGTGTTTGAATTGCTAGACCTTTTATCTGGAGTGAACATGCAACTATATGTGTGTCGTAAAAGAATTGGAATTATTCAGGGTTCGTTTGAACATTTTATACATTAAATTGGTTTTCTAGCCATTTCAGGTGAACAATTCAAAATTAAACTACATGCACATGCTCCAGTGCATATAAATTGGTTGAAAAATCAAATCTGTGTCCTTGGGTGCATGCTTAGGTCCCATGCAAGAAATGGAAATGAATTTCAAACACCAGGGTGATAACCCACAAGTATAGGGGATAAATTGTAGCCCCTTTCGATAAGTAAGAGTGTCGAACCCAACGAGGAGCTAAAGGTAGAACAAATATTCCCTCAAGTTCTATCGACCACCGATACAACTCTACGCATGCTTGACGTTCGCTTTACCTAGAACAAGTATAAAACTAGGAGTACTTTGTAGGTGTTTTTGGATAGGTTTGCAAGAATATAAAGAGAGCGTAAATAAAAACTAGGGGCTGTTTAGATAAAGACACAATAAAGTTAGTATAGCGAGTGTGGAAAAGTGGTGGTAGGAGTTGCGAAATTGTCCCTAAGCAATTGACTATGTTACTAGACCGATAGCAAGTTTTATGTGGGAGAGGCCACTACTAGCATGTCATCCATGACTTGGAATTATATGCACTTATGATTGGAACTATTAGCAAGCATCCGCAACTACTAACGTTCATTAAGGTAAAACCCAACCATAGCATTAAGATATATTGGTCCCCCTTCAATCCCGTATGCATCAATTTCTATGCTAGGTTGAAGCTTCTGTCACTCTTGCCCTCCAATACATAGTCATATCAACATACAACTAACCCTATGGTGTGACCCACGCGCGCGCTCATATGATGGGCACCAAAGGACAGCAACATAACCACAAGCAAATTAAACCAATCATAGCAATTCACCAATTACCGATAGGACAACGAAAATCTACTCAGACATCATAGGATGGCAACACATCATTGGATAATAATATGAAGCATAAAGCACCATGTTCAAGTAGAGGGTACATCGGGTTGCGGGAGAGTGGACCGCTGTAGATAGAGGGGGGAAGGTGATGGAGATGTTGGTGAAGATGGCGTAGGTGTTGGTGAAGATCGTGGTGATGATGATGGCCCCGACGGCGTTCCGGCGCCACCGAAAGCAAGGGGGAGGGAGCCCCCCTTCTTCTTCTTCTTCTTCTTCTTCTTCCTTGACCTTCTCCCTAGATGGGAGAAGGGTTTCCCCTCTGGTCCATGGTCTCCATGGCGTGGGAGGGGCGAGAGCCCCTCCGAGATTGGATCTGTCTCTCTGTCTCTCTCTGTTTCTGCGTTCCGGATTCTGCCCTTTCACCGTTTCTTTTATAACCGGAGATCCGTAACTCCGATTGGGCTGGATTTTGGACACGATCTCTATCAGGAAATTATCTTTCTTGCTGCGAAAGAAGGGCTCCAACTGCCTTACGGGGTGCCCACGAGGGTCAGGGGCGCGCCTGCCCACCTGGGGCGCGTCCCCCTGCCTCGTGGCCCCCTCGGGCATCGTATCGCGTTGATTCTTCTTCCCTAAAATCATAAATATTCCAAAAAAATCTCCATCAGTTTTTATCCCATTTCGACTCCGTTTGATATGGGGTTTCTGCGAAACATAAAACATGCAACAAATAGGAACTGGCACTAGGCACTGGATCAATATGTTAGTCCCAAAAATAGTATAAAAAGTTGCCAAAAGTATATGGAAGTTGCATAATATTGGCATGGAACAATCAAAAATTATAGGTACGACAGAGACATATCAGCATCCCCAAGCTTAATTCCCGCTCGTCCTCGAGTAGGTAAATGATAAAAAATATAATTTTTGATGTGGAATGCTACCTAGCATAATCTTGATCACATAATCTAATCATGGCATGAATATTAAGACACGAGTGATTCAAAGAAATAGTCTATCATTTGACATTAAGACAATAATACTTCAAGCATACTAACCAAGCAATTATGTCTTATCAAAATAACATAGCCAAGGAAAGCTTATCCCTAGAAAATCATATAGCTTGGCCATGCTTCATTTTCATCACACAAAATGCTCCCATCATACACAACCCCGATGACAAGCCGAGCAATTGGTTCATACTTTTTAACGCGCTTTAGCTTTTTCAACCCTCACGCAATACATGAGCGCAAGCCATGGACATAGCACTATGGGTGGAATAGAATATGATGATGGAGGTTGTGTGGAGAAGACAAAAAAAGGAGAAAGTCTCACATCGACGCGGCTAATCAACGGGCTATGGAGATGCTCATCAATTGATGTCAATGCGAGGAGTAGGGATTGCCATGCAACGGATGCACTAGAGCTATAAGTGTATGAAAGCTCAAACTGAAACTAAGTGGGTGTGCATCCAACTTGCTTGCTCATGAAGACCTCGGGCATTTGAGGAAGCCCATCATCGGAATATACAAGCCAAGTTCTATAATGAAAATTCCCACTAGTACATGAAAGTGATAACTCAAGAGACTCTCTATATGAAGAACATGATGCTACTCTGAAGCACAAGTGTGGTAAAAAGATAGTAACATTGTCCCTTCTCTCTTTTCTCTCATTTTTTTTCCTTTTTTCCTTTTTTTGGGCCTTCTCTTTTTTTTTGGCCTTTCCCTTTTTTATTTTTTTTATTTTTTAATTTTTTCGTCCGGAGTCCCATCCCGACTTGTGGGGGAATCATAGTCTCCATCATCCTTTCCTCACTGGGACAATGCTCTAATAATGATGATCATCACACTTTTATTTACTTACAACTCAATATTACAACTCGATACTAGAACAAAGATATGACTCTATATGAATGCCTCCAGCGGTGTACCCGGATGTGCAATGATCTAGCGTAGCAATGACATCAAAAAACGGACAAGCCATGAAAACATCATGCTAGCTATCTTACGATCATGCAAAGCAATATGACAATAAATGCTCAAGTCATGTATATGATGATGATGGAAGTTGCATGGCAATATATCTCAGAATGGCTATGGAAATGCCATGATAGGTAGGTATGGTGGCTGTTTTGAGGAAGATATAATGAGGCTTATGTGTGATAGAGCGTATCGTATCACAGAGTTTGGATGCACCGGCGAAGTTTGCACCAACTCTCGAGGTGAGAAAGGGCAATGCACGGTACCGAAGAGGCTAGCAATGATGGAAGGGTGAGAGTGCGTATAATCCATGGACTCACATTAGTCATAAAGAGCTCATATACTTATTGCAAAAGTTTATTAGCCCTCAAAGCAAAGTACTGTTGGGGAACGTAGCAATAATTCAAAATTTTCCTACGTGCCACCAAGATCAATCTAGGAGATGCTAGCAACGAGAGAGAGGGAGTGCATCTTCATACCCTCGAAGATCGCTAAGCGGAAGCTTTACAAGAACGCGGTTGATGGAGTCGTACTCGCGGCGATTCAAATCGCAGAAGATCCGATCTAGCGCCGAACGGACGGCGCCTCCGCGTTCAACACACGTACAGCCCGGGGACGTCCCCTCCTTCTTGATCCAGCAAGGGGAGAGGAGAAGTTGAGGGAGAACTCCAGCAGCACGACGGCGTGGTGGCAATGGAGCTCGTGGTTCTCCGGCAGAGCTTCGCTTAGCACTACGGAGGAGGAGGAGGAGTTGGAGGAGGAGAGGGCTACGCCAGGCAAGGGGTGCGGCTGCCCTCTCTCTCCCTCACTATATATATAAGGGGAAGTGGGTGGAGGAGGCGCCCTAGGGTTCCCTAGGGGAGGGGCGGCGACCACAGGGGAAACCCTAGATGGGTTTGGGCGCCCCCACCCTTGTGAAACTTGCCCCCCAAGCCGGGAGGGGTGGCTGCCCTAGGGGAGGCGCCCCACCTCTCCACGTTACGTGAGAGGGGCTGGGAGGGGCGCACAGCCCCTTAGTGGGCTGGTGTGCCCCCTCCCCTTGGCCCATAAGGCCCCCCAACGCTTGTCGGGGCCTCCGAAACACCTTTCGGTCACGCTGGTCGTCACCCGGTACTCCCAGAACAATTCCGGACTCCAATACCCTTCATCCAATATATCGATCTTCACCTCCGGACCACTCCGGAGTTCCTCGTCACGTCCGGGATCTCATCCGGGACTCCGAACAACCTTCGGTAACCACATACTATTTCCCATAAAAACTCTAGCGTCACCGAACGTTAAGTGTGTAGACCCTACGGGTTCGGGAACCATGCAGACATGACCGAGACACCTCTCCGGCCAATAACCAATAGCGGGATCTGGATACCCATATTGGCTCCCACATGTTCCACGATGATCTCATCGGATGAACCACGATGTCGGGGATTCAATCAATCCCGTATACAATTCCCTTTGTCTATCGATATGTTACTTGCCCGAGATTCGATCGTCGGTATCCCAATACCTCATTCAATCTCGTTACCGGCAAGTCTCTTTACTCGTTCCGTAACGCATGATCCCGTGGCTAACTCATTAGTCACATTGAACTCATTATGATGATGCATTACCGAGTGGGCCCAGAGATACCTCTCCGTCATACGAAGTGACAAATCCCAGTCTCGATTCGTGCCAACCCAACAGACACTTTCGGAGATACCTGTAGTGCACCTTTATAGCCACCCAGTTACGTTGTGACGTTTGGTACACCCAAAGCATTCCTACAGTATCCGGGAGTTGCACAATCTCATGGTCTAAGGAAATGATACTTGACATTAGAAAAGCTCTTAGCAAACGAACTACACGATCTTGTGCTATGCTTAGGATTGGGTCTTGTCCATCACATCATTCTCCTAATGATGTGATCCCATTATCAATGACATCCAATGTCCATGGTCAGGAAACCATAACCATCTATTGATCAACGAGCTAGTCAACTAGAGGCTTACTAGGGACATGTTCTGGTCTATGTATTCACACATGTATTACGGTTTCCAGTTAATACAATTATAGCATGAACAATAGACAATTATCATGAACAAGGAAATACAATAATAACCATTTTATTATTGCCTCTAGGGCATATTTCCAACAAGTACTACTACGCATGCCCCTAGGGGGATAGATTGGTAGGAAAAGACCATCGCTCGTCCCCGACCGCCACTCATATGGAAAACACTCAAAGAACACCCCATGCTTCAAATTTGTCACACAACGTTTACCATACGTGCATGCTACGGGACTTGCAAACCTCAACACAAGTATTTCTCAATTTCACAATTACTCAACTAGCAAGACTCTAATATCACCACCTTTATATCGCAAAACTATTGCAAGGAATCAAACATATCATATTCTGTGATCTACAAGTTTTATGTAGGATTTTATGACTAACCATGTGAATGACCAGTTCCTGTCATCTCTCTAAATAGATATAAGTGAAGCAAGAGAGTTTAATTCTTTATACAAAAGATATGCCCACGCTCTAACAAATATAAGTGAAGCAAAAGAGCATTCTACAAATGGCAGTTTTCTATGTGAAGAGAAACAGGCAATCCAAACTTCAAATGATATAAGCGAAGCACATGAAGCATTCTATAAAGCCATACTCAAAAGATATAAGTGAAGTGCAAAGATCATTCTATAAAGGACTATCTCATACCAGCATGGTGCATAAAGGAAAAATGAAAACTAAATGCAAAAGACGCTCCAAGATTTGCATATATCGCATGAACGAAACGAATCCGAAAACATACCGATACTTGTTGAAGAAAGATGGGATGCCTTCCGGGGCATCCCCAAGCTTAGACGCTTGAGTCTCCTTGTATATTTACTTGGGGTGCCTTGGGCATCCCCAAGCTTGAGCTCTTGCCTCTCCTCCTTCTCCTCACATCGAGACCTCCTCGATCTTCAAACACTTCATCCACACAAAGCTCAACAGAAAACTCGGTAAGATCCGTTAGTATAATAAAGCAAATCACTACTCTAAGTACTGTTGCAAACCAATTCATATTTTGTCTTTTCATTGTAGCTACTGTAATATAACTTTTCCATGGCTTGATCCACTGATAGAAATCGATAGTTTCATCAAAACAAGCAAACTATGCATCAAAAACAGAATCTGTCTAAAACAGAACAGTCTGTAACAATCTGAACATTCAACATACCTCTGGTACTCCAAAAATTCTACCAAAATTAAATAAACAATTTGTATAGAAACACAGTACACAAAGTTTCAGAATCATTTGACGTTCCAGTAAAAAATGTAAAATCGTGCACTACGGCCAAAGTTTTTGTCCTGCACCGCACAAACTAACAAGCATTGTAAACATCTCTAAAGGCAAACCTTGGCACATTATTTTTATAATACAATGGAATTGTACAAGGGGATAATTATTTTTGTTGAATTTTTTTTGTAATCAAGATTCACAAAGTTTCCGTGAGCATGAACAAAGTTCAAGGAGCTCCCCCACATCAACCATGCTTGCCTCTCTCACTTTCACTTTCCTTTTTGAAAAATTTTGGGTTCCCCTCTTTATTTTTTTGTTTTTAAACTATATGAAAGCACTCAACAGAAATATAGTGCTCAAGTAATGGATCCACCGGGATCCCAAGGTATATCAAAGCCAATTTTAATTAACAATGACTTAGAATTTAGTAGTGAGCACAAAGCAACATATATCAAACAATGACGAAGTCTAACTCTCTTCCTATGCATCGGCATGTCATAAAAGAACAATTCATGCACACATAGTAAAGGCCAATGCATAGTCTAAACAGTTTCTTGCAATTTTATCATGTGGGAAACATAGAGAGGTGGAGATATAGTTCCTCTCTCATAATAATTGCAAGTAGGAGCAGCAAGCACATGCATATTATATCTATCAAAATCATCATGTGTAGTAGTAAAACGCAACCCATCAATATAATCCTTAATAAGGGCAAACTTCTCCGATATAGTGTAGTCAGGAGAATTCAAAAAGATAATAGGACTATCATGTGTGGGTGCAATAACAACAATTTCATGTTTAACATAAGGAACTATAGCAAGTTCATCTCCATAAGCATAATTCATATTGGCATCTTGGCCACAAGCATAGCAAGCATCATCAAAAAAGGATATTTCAAAAGAATCAACGGGATCATAATAGTTATCATAGCAATCATCCTTCGGTAAGCACGAAGGGACATTAAACAATGTATGAGTTGAAGAGTTACTCTCATTAGAAGGTGGGCACGGGTGATCAATCCGCTCTTCCTCCTTTTGTTCTTCGCTCTCCTCCTCATCTTTTTCATCCAATGAGCTCACAGTTTCATCAATTTCTTCTTCCATAGACTCCTGCAAAATATTAGTCTCTTCTTGGACAGCGGAGGAGTCCTCGGTATATGGTTTAACATAGGAATTAGAAGCATAATTATCATAACAATATTTAAGTATGGCAAAATTTTCAGATTTGTAAAGAGTAGCATCATACTTTTCAATCAAAGAAGCAATTTCATAAGCACCCTTAAAAGCAACAAATTCTTCAATTTGTTGAACATCATAGTAATTATAAACACCCTTAGCATACGAAGATACGATTCCATTGTCGCTAAACTCACATTGGTAGGGAAGGTGTTTCTTAGGGTTTTTAGAACAACAAGTAACATCATATATTTCACATAAAATCCAAGCATAGCACTGCAAACGATGAATTTGATCCAGTAAAAGTTCCCCTTTTTGAGATAAGCGGTGTCGCACATAACAAGCATGCTCTCTAAAGATTTGCCCTCAACTAAGCTAGTTGGGGTTTCAGCACAAGCACAAAGGGATTGAAGATGATCCAAGTAAAAAGCTTTAGGAGTGTGATAGATTTTGAACGGTTCCTCAACCATTGGTGTAGTAGGTACAACTAATTTTTTTTGGTATTTTGCGTTTCCTACCCATAACTAAAGATAGAAAAACAACTTAGAACAGAAAATAAAAATTACTTAGTGATAAAGCAAACAAGCACACACGAGAATATTCACCCCACGCTATAACTCCCCAGCAACGGCGCCAGAAAAAGGTCTTGATAACCCACAAGTATAGGGGATCAATTGTAGCCTCTTTCGATAAGTAAGAGTGTCGAACCCAACGAGGAGCTAAAGGTAGAACAAATATTCCCTCAAGTTCTATCGACCACCGATACAACTCTACGCACGCTTGACGTTCGCTTTACCTAGAACAAGTATAAAACTAGAAGTACTTTGTAGGTGTTTTTGGATAGGTTTGCAAGAATGTAAAGAGAGCGTAAATAAAAACTAGGGGCTGTTTAGATGAAGACACAATAAATTTAGTATAGCGAGTGTGGAAAAGTGGTGGTAGGAGTTGCGAAATTGTCCCTAAGCAATTGACTATGTTACTAGACCGATAGCAAATTTTATGTGGGAGAGGCCACTTCTAGCATGTCATCCCTGACTTGGAATTCTATGCACTTATGACTAGTACTATTAGCAAGCATCCGCAACTACTAACGTTCATTAAGGTAAAACCCTACCATAGCATTAAGATATATTGGTCCCCCTTGAATCCCGTATGCATCAATTTCTATGCTAGGTTGAAGCTTCTGTCACTCTTGCCCTCCAATACATAGTCATATCAACATACAACTAACCCTATGGTGTGATCCACGCGCGCACTCATATGATGGGCACCAACGGACAGCAACATAACCACAAGCAAATTAAACCAATCATAGCAATTCACCAATTACCGATAGGATAACGAAAATCAACTCAGACATCATAGGATGGCAACACATCATTGGATAATAATATGAAGCATAAAGCACCATGTTCAAGTAGAGGGTACAACGGGTTGCGGGAGAGTGGACCGCTTTAGATAGAGGGGGAAGGTGATGGAGATGTTGGTGAAGATGGCGTAGGTGTTGGTGAAGATCGCGGTGATGATGATGGCCCCGGCGCCACCGGAAGCAAGGGGGAGAGAGCCCCCCTCCTCCTTCTTCTTCCTTGACCTTCTCCCTAGATGGGAGAAGGGTTTCCCCACTGGTCCATGGTCTCCATGGCGTGGGAGGGGCGAGAGCCCCTCCGAGATTGGATCTGTCTCTCTGTCTCTCTCTGTTTCTGCGTTCTGGATTCTGCCCTTTCACCGTTTCTTTTATAACCGGAAATCCGTAACTCCGATTGGGCTGAATTTTGGACACGATCTCTATCCGGAAATTAGCTTTCTTGCGGCGAAGGAAGGATTCCAACCGCCTTACGGGGTGCCCACGAGGATCAGGGGCGCCCCCTGCCTCGTGGCCCCCTCGGGCATCGTATCGCGTTGATTCTTCTTCCCAAAAATCATAAATATTCCAAAAAAATCTCCATCAGTTTTTATCCCGTTTGGACTCCGTTTGATATGGGGTTTCAGTGAAACATAAAACATGCAACAAACAGGAACTGGCACTGGGCACTGGATCAATATGTTAGTCCCAAAAATAGTATAAAAAGTTGCCAAAAGTATATGGAAGTTGCATAATATTGGCATGGAACAATCAAAAATTATAGATACCACGGAGACATATCACAGGGCACCGTTGATTGCAGGCAAAACATTGAGATGCCTGGTTTTTAAATTCTAGTAAATTCAAAACTCGTCTGAAATTCATGAAACTTGGCATGCTATCATGGAGCGGCATCAACATGTCGTGGTACAAATTTTGTCCTATTTGGGGTAGGTTTGGGTATATGCTTCTCACAAACCGGAGCTTCTCACAACAAGCATGATGGTTTTCGATAGGGAATGTGCCACCTTTGGGGACGAAACGATATCCATTGCCTCTTATTGCTTTCAAATTTTTTCTCGTGTCAACATAGAACAACAGGAGTGTTGTGTGATTTTTTGTGATTTTTCGGGGTTCGTTTGGACATTTTTATGCATTAACTGAGTTTTCAATGCATTTATGTGCATAATTAAAATTTGAACTACATGCACATGCTCCACTGCATATAAATTGGTTGAAAAACCAAATCTGTGTCCTTGGGTGCATGCTTAGGTCCCATGCAAGAAATGGGAATGAATTTCAAACAACAGGGCACCGTTGATTGCCGGTAAAACATTGAGATGCCTGGTTTTTAAATTCTAGTAAATTCAAAACTCGTCTGAAATTCATGAAACTTGGCATGCTATCATGGAGCGGCATCAACATGTCGTGGTACAAATTTTGTCCTATTTGGGGTAGGTTTGGGTATATGCTTCTCACAAACCGGAGCTTCTCACAACAAGCATGATGGTTTTCGGTAGGGAATGTGCCACCTTTGGGGACGAAACGATAGCCATTGCCTCTTATTGCTTTCAAATTTTTTCTCGTGTCAACATAGAACAACAGGAGTGTTGTGTGATTTTTTGTGATTTTTCGGGGTTCGTTTGGACATTTTTATGCATTAACTGAGTTTTCAATGCATTTATGTGCATAATTAAAATTTGAACTACATGCACATGCTCCACTGCATATAAATTGGTTGAAAAACCAAATCTGTGTCCTTGGGTGCATGCTTAGGTCCCATGCAAGAAATGGGAATGAATTTCAAACACCAGGGCACCGTTGATTGCCGGCAAAACATTGAGATGCTTGGTTTTTAAATTCTAGTAAATCCAAAACTCGTCTGAAATTCATGAAACTTGGCATGCTATCATGGAGCAGCATCAACATGCCGTGGTACAAAATTTGTCCCATTTGGGGCAGATTTGGGTATATGCTTCTCACAAACCGGAGCTTCTCACAACAAGCATGATGGTTTTCTGTAGGGAACGTCCCACCTTTAGGGATGAAACGATATCCATTGCCTCTTATTGCTTTCAATTTTTTTCTCGCGTCAACATAGAACAACAGGAGTGTTGTGTGAAATTTTTGTGATTTTTTGGGGTTCATTTGGACATTTTTATGCATTAACTGAGTTTTCAATGCATTTATATGCATAATTCAAATTTGAACTACATGCACATGCTCCAATGCATATAAGTTGGTTGAAAAATCAAATATGTGTCCTTCGGTGCATGCTTAGGTCCCATGCAAGAAATGGGAATGAATTTCAAACACCAGGGCACCGTTGATTGCCGGCAAAACATTGAGATGCCTGGTTTTTAAAATCTAGTAAATCCAAAACTCTTCTGAAATTCATGAAACTTGGCATGCTATCATGGAGCGGCATCAACATGCCGTGGTACAAATTTTGTCCCATTTGGGGCCGGTTTGGGTATATGCTTCTCACAAACCGGAGCTTCTCACAACAAGCATGCTGGTTTTCGGTAGGGAACGTCCCACCATTGGGGATGAAACGAGATCCATTGCCTCTTATTGCTTTAAATTTTTTTTCTCGTGTCAACATAGAACAACAGGAGTGTTGTGTGAATTTTTTTGATTTTTCGGGGTTCATTTGGACATTTTTATGCATTAACTGAGTTTTCAATGCATTTATGTGCATAATTCAAATTTGAACTACATGCACATGCTCCGGTGCATACAAATTGGTTGAAAAAACAAATCTGTGTCCTTGGGTGCATGCTTAGGTCCCATGCAAGAAATGGGATTGAATTTCAAACACCAGGGCACCGTTGATTGCCAGCAAAACATTGAGATGCCTGGTTTTCAAATTCTAGTAAATCCAAAACTCATCTAAAATTCATGAAACTTGGCATGCTATCATGGATCGGCATCAACATGCCATGGTACCAATTTTATCCCATTTGGGGCAGGTTTGGGTATATGCTTCTCACAAACCGGAGCTTCTCACAACAAGCATGATGGTTTTCGGTAGGGAACGTCCCACCTTTGGGGACGAAACGATATCCATTGCCTCTTATTGCTTTCAAATTTTTTCTCGTGTCAACATAGAATAACAGGAGTGTTGTATGAATTTTTGTGATTTTTCGAGATTCGTTTGGACATTTTTATGCATTAACTGAGTTTTCAATGCATTTATGTGCATAATTCAAATTTGAACTACATGCACATGCTCCAGTGCATATAAATTGGTTGAAAAATTAAATTTGTTTCATTGGGTTCATGCTTAGGTCCCATTCAAGAAATGGGAATGAATTTCAAACACCAGGGCACCGTTGATTGCCAGCAAAACTTTGAGATGCCTGGTTTTTAAATTCTCGTAAATCCAAAATTCTGTTAATCATTCATGTGACGCCGCGTGTCTTGGTTTTAATGGCTGTAGGAGGTGCCGTGCGGACAGCTGCTTGACCTTGACTGAACGGGAGGCGTGCGAGCGCCGTCCGGTGCGCAGGCTGACCGAGAGGCGTGCAAGCTGTCCTCGAGTTCGCAGGCTCACCGGAAAGCGTGCGAGTTGTACACTGCGCAGGCTCACTGGGAAGCGAGCCCTTTGACTTCCATGGCCGCCCGCCTTGCTCGCATCCTCTCCATTAATGGTGCCCAAGGCGCAATTTAATTCGCTTTTTAAATATAAAACACTCATCGCAAACGTTTTAGTTAGAACACCCGTATGCAAACCGACAGCTTCCCCAGGAAGCCAAGAGAAAATGTGCCGAGCAGGATTTCTGGAGCTCTTGATCGCAAAAGTTTTAGATCAAAACACCTGTATGCAAAGTGAGAGCAGCGCAGGATTTGTGCATCCCTTCAACGCAAACGGTTTTGGATGACCCGTGTGCAACAACATACAAACAATTTGGTAAGATTTGTCAATCCTTGTAACACTGCGATTTGTCAAAATATGAAGCTAAAAATTACTAGCAGTATCTAATTTTTGCAACAAAAATTCAGTAATTAAGTATAGATTTCATTCATAGATTAAGCAGTCGTTCTTAATTTATACAAACAGTTTAACTCGACAGCTGAACCGACCAAACTTTTCCCCAATTGTTGCCAACCATGTACTGAAATAGCTAGTTCAACTATATATACTAGCTAATTTTAAGTACGTTGTACAGTTCCACCACATCTATAGTCAGATGAACTAAACAAAATAGCCCCTAAATACTACTAGTACTACTACGGAGGGGCTTTGTACTACTTCCGGCTGCCTCTCCTCTACCGAGCGCGCTTAGTAAGAGGCGGTGGAGGAGGAGCGTACCGACGAGCTGGGCAACCGCAATGCGGTGCCTGCCGCTGTTGCAGCTTCAGCGACGCTCACCTCGAACACCCTCTGCCACTCCAGACGACCCCTCTCGAAGCGGTTGTTCTCCTTGTAGATCTCCTGATTCCTCGCCTCTGAGGCGGCATGTGCCGCGGCCACAGCGGCAGTAAGGCTCTTTGCGTGCTCGACGAGGCGCTCCTCCTCCTCCCGCGGGAACTCGGTGTAGCGCAAAAGGTCGCTAACGCACGTGCGGGCATCCACCTCCGCCTCCCGCCTTCGGGCGGCGGTGGCGGAGCGGGTGATGACCCCGGTGGTCGACAGTGGGCTGGCGGCCACGGCGGCCGCGACCACCACCTCCCGCCTTCGGGGCACGGTGGCGGAGCGGGTGATGGCTACGGTGGCTGGCAGTGGGGTGGCAGCCACGACGGCCACCTCCCGCCTTTGGGCCGCGGCGGCGGAGCTGGCAATGGCCCTGGCTTTCGACGGTTGTGTGGCGGCAACGGCGGCCGGCAACAGCTGCCGACGGGTACCGGCTGCGGAGCGTGTGGTGGGTGTTCCGCGCACAGCCGATAGGGACGCTGTAACATCCCAAATTTTCAATTTGGAATGTTATACATAGATCATTCTTGCATATCATATTTTATTGCATTTCGTTCGTGATCCTTGAAATCCTAAGCAACTCAAGGACCCTCGGAGAGAGTTGGGGATTTTCCGGTTTTCATATTTGATTTTTTTATCAAATATTGAAACGAGGATTTGGTTTTAATTATTTTTCTCTCCGAAAAATATTTCATATTAAAATATATGAGAGGGGATAATATGACTTCTCCAAAATAATTGAAATATTGGAGGAAAAATATTAAAATCAAATATTTGATTTTATTTGGATTTTATTGCAATTTCATTTGCATTAGAAAATTTGCATGTTTTCAAAATTTCATTTTAGGGCCAAGAAAATGTTCATCTCGTTCTAAATATTTTATTTAGATGGAGAAAATTTGTTTTGGCATTTTTAGATTTTTATTTTATTTTCTAGGTTTTATTTTCTGTTTGGCGGAATTGTTTAAAAAAAATTCCAGCGCCCGACTGGGCCGAGGCCCAGCCGAGCCGGCCCATCTCCCCCGCGCCGCCGTCTCCCACCTGGAGACCGCGCGTCGCCGCCGCCGACTCGGACCGGAGTCCGAGCCGGACTCCTCCTCCCCCGCCGCCTTGCCCCCTCCTCCAAGCCGCCCCTCCCCCTCTTAAATACCCCCCGGACCCCCGCCACCACCACCAACCCCGTCGCCCGCAGCCCCGCCACCGCAGCC
>NC_057799.1:155197547-155205644 GCF_018294505.1 Triticum aestivum | reverse complement strand
GCGCCATTCGCCGCCGCTGGTTTTTTTAGAAAACCGATTCGGGTTTTTTTAGAAACCCTAGTTCGTTTTTTAGATTGGTTCGCCGGTTTTCTCGGTTTATCTATTTAGCGGACATTCGTCCGTACGTTCGTTTTAACGAACGGTTTTCACCCGATAGTTACAGACAACGAACGTTCGTTCGTTAGCCTGTTCGTTAGTTTTCTTTTCTTCGGATATTCCCGCGATTATTTTCGATCGCGATTTCTGATCCGATTTTCGTTTCAGTTTATCTTTTCGCTCGTTTATCGGAATCAGGTGATTCAAGCGCCTAGATCTTCCTCTCGAGACCCTCTTTCTGTTTAACCAACTTGAACAAGATTTTGGTACTGTAAAATTTGACTTTAGTTCAGATTAGTAAACGGATCTTGTTTCTTTCGCCGTTTGAGTTTCGTTGCTCCGTTTGATTTGATTCTTTTTGCAAACCAGAGTCTTAAGTTGAACTTTCTGGTTAGATCTCTTATTTTGAGCTTTACCTGTGCACCCTTGCTTGATTGCTTATGTATGTATTGTTTGTTTGCGATAGAATTCCCGGAGTGCGAAGCGTGCTACTACGAATCCCTAGGTTTTGCAGATCATCATCAAGGCAAGTAACACTTTGATCATATCCTTTCCATACCCAGTTTTTATGCATTAGTTCCATCCCCAAACAATTGCATGGTTAGGATCTGAATTAAATTGTGGGATGGGAAGTAGCTGAGGTAGTACCTATTCACCTATTTATTGTCAAACCCTGGGAGTTACTTCTACGTTATGCTTATATTGCTATGCTATGCTGGTAGACGTGGATTGGGTTTGAGTATATTCATGACAGATGTGAGTATTCTCAATTAATGGTTAAGTTAAGGTGGCAACTTTAATACACATCTGGGTGGATTGAGGCACATGGGGAATTCCAGTGATTGCCTGTATTTTTGGAAATCCTGGGGTACCGTGTGATTCTCCTATGGACCGCCACCCAGGATCAAAGGGATCATGAGATTATTCATACTATAAACTTCCGTGTGCAGCCACAAGATATTATGGGCTCTAGCATAGTTGATTAAGTCGTGTGAACTCTTACAGTGGTAGTATGCATATGTAGGGGATGTAGGTGGTACGGTCTACCCATCGTAAGGTGCTAACGCTTCTGAAAGACTATGTCTCGGTCATCCGTTTCTCAAACACCTTGTAGTGCGAGAAATCCAACGGAGGCGATCGAGTCTTGTGGGGAAAAGTGCACAAACCTCTGCAGAGTGTACAAACTAATCATGGTTAGCCGTGTCCCCGGTTATGGACATCTTGAGTATCTGGTTCTTGGATTATCATGTTGATCTCATCACGTTACTTAAATAATTTGTTGGGTTGTTAATGATTAATTTTAATTGGGATTGAGAGGGGGTTTACCTTCTCAATATTTTTCAACCAACTTTGTAGTTAAATAAAATTTATTCCTTTGTTGTAGGGAAAAATTGGCTTTTCGCAAAACTGTAACCATAGAGCTTTCCACCAGCCAAATATGCATGTAGTGATAGCATTATTTCTGTTCATTACTCTCTATGTGTTACTTTGCCAGCATATTCCATGTGCTGGCCCATTTTCGGGCTGCAACGTATCATGTTGTAGACTTTTCAGACGACGAGTAAGGAGCCTTAGGTCGTGGTCTTATACTCAGTGATGCCGTTGGAGTTGATGGACTCACTTTATCTTCCAAGCCTTCCATTGTTATCGTTTTAGATGGCCTTAAGCCATATTTATTGTAATAAGTTCTCTCTTGAGACAATTCGATGTAATAAGTGTGTGATTGCTACTCTGTTATAAATCCTTCAAGTACTGTGCGTGTCAGCATTACCGATCCAGGGATGACACTGATGCACAGAGACTAGACTGTTTGAGGTCTGGTCGCTACAAAGATGGTATCAGAGCACACGCTGACTGTAGGACACGACCACTAAGCTAAAGCCCTAGATCACTACTCTCTTCTCATTTTTGACTCCTCTCCTTTCTTCCACTCTTTTAGGATGGCGGATGCAAGGAACAAGTTTGCGCAACCGGATGAGGATACACCTTTTGGACGACACTTGAAGGAAGTTACTAAGTACCTGAACATCAGAATACCAAGCTTCACCGGGACCTACAACGCCACACTACCAGAAGAGGAGCGTTGGATGATTCAAGTTCAAGTTCCAGGAAGGACCTTCATGCCAGTCACTGAGCCCATAGAGTTTTCTTTTGATGCACCAACCTGGAGTCTAGGAAAGAGTATGGCAGCTCACATTACCATGGGATGCATTGGAGAAGTGTATCACAAGGATCTTAAGGATACTATCTATCAGATTTGTGGGCGCCGAGACGAGCAATGGGAGATGATCAGCACCAGGAAGGATAGATCTATTGCAGCTTTCATTCAGGAGTTAAACCGGCACATTCGTCGCCAGGAGAACCAGATGTGCGCAGACATGATAGATCTGAAGAAGGCAAAGACTAGGATCACGGAGCTGGAGGAAGAACTCAAGGCTATACGCGAGGATTATATGGAGGAAATCGTCGCACTAGTGGAGAAGAATGACGACCTGATAAAGAAGATCGGAGTATTCATGGGAGACCCAGCGCCAGGAGGAGATGACGACGATTCTACTTGCCCGGAGAACTACATCATCATCGACGACACCGACTCGGACCCCAGTGATGATGATTGGGAGGATGAAGCAGGAGCAGATATCATGGAGTTTTCGACCGATCAATTTTTCTAGTAGACCACCAAAGTAGTAGTAGTATTCCACCATGTATATAGTATAGTCCAAGCACTTTGTAACGATAGTTAGATCGATTGTATGCCTTGTTTGAATTGATTGGAGTGATATGATTGTGTTTGTCTCATGTGCATATGGGTAGTGTTTTCCCTCTAGACCTCATTCTATCCTATTTTCTCATCTTTTCTAAACCCATCAGATGCCTCCGAGACGCGACACCGGATTTGTTTTCCCACCGGAGATCACTCAGTTGTTTCAGCAGCAGAATGCCCTGATGCAAGCGCTAGTTCAGAACCAGGGGAACAACAACAACAACAACCCACCACCACCCCCACCTGTTGATCACTCAGCTCGTTTTCTTAGGCTGAATCCGCCGGTGTTTTCCAGCAGGACCGAGCCGATTGTTGCAGATGATTGGCTCCGCAAGATTGGAATGGAGCTGACCACTGCAGGATGCACAGATGCGGAGAGAGTGCGTTTTGCCGCACATTAGCTTGATGGACCCACAACATCATGGTGGGAGAATTACACAGCCACCCACCCCATTGACACCGTCACATGGGACCAGTTTCAGCAAGCTTTCCGTACTGCCCATGTTTCAGCAGGAGCTATGGCCATGAAGAAGCGTGAGTTTCGCAACTTACGCCAAGGAGGACGTACCGTTGGCCAATACGTGGATGATTTTAGTAAGTTAGCATGTTATGCCCCAGATGACGTTGCTACGGATGCAGCTAAGCAGGCGAAGTTTCTGGAAGGACTGAATGATGAGCTGAGCATGCAGTTGATGGTGGCAACTTTTAACAACTACCAGGAGTTGGTAGACAGAGCTCTCATGATTGAAGGGAAGTAGCAGCAGATTGAGAGCCGTAAGAGGAAGTATGGACAAGGAAAGTATAGTACAGGAGCTCATCAGAAGCCTCGTTTTACCCCAAACTCGGGAGGACACCTTCAGCATAACCTGGAGGCCACACTCATAATGGAGGAAGTTCGCACAATCACGGTGGCCCCAAGAATGGCAATGGGAATGGAGGAAGCAATGGATAGAACCGTACCAACCCATCAACCCCAGCCAAGAAGGATCTAAGCCACGTGACGTGCTACAAATGCCAGAAGACCGGACATTACGCCAATGAATGTCCTGAAACCAAGAATGGGAATGGCAATGGAAGCTCTGGGAAGAAGCCCAACCCTTTCACTAGGGGACAAGTGAACCACGTTAACGTGGAGGAGGTTGAAGCCCAGCCAGATGCAGTAATAGGTAAGTTTTTGGTTATGTCATTTACTGCAGTCGTACTTTTTGATACTGGTGCATCACATTCATACATATCAAGGGGATTCGTGGATAAGTTTAAACTGCCAACCCAAGCCCTTAGGTCACCCATGTTAGTAACCTCGCCAGGAGCAGAGTATATGGCTAGCCTATGGTGTGATCGGTTACCGTTAAGGATTGGTAACTACTCGTTCCCCTCAGACCTAATAGTATTGGAGTCATAAGGATTGGATGTGATATTAGGCATGGATTGGCTATCGATGTATGGAGGAAACATCGATTGCACCAGTAAGACGATCTTACTTACTACCCCAGAAGGAAGAAGGATTAAGTATGTATCCCGGCATGTGCCGAAGAGGACTCAAGTGAATTCCTTATCAGGAGTTGTACAGGAGGAAGTGCCAGTGGTGAAGGATTTCCCTGACGTATTTCCAGAGGAGTTGCCAGGCATGCCACCCGATAGAGACATTGAGTTTTCTATTGAGCTTTTGCCAGGCACAGGGCCGATATCTAAGAGATCGTACAGGATGCCCGCTAAGGATTTGGAAGAAATTAAGAAGCAGATTAAGGAGTTACTGGATAAAGGATATATTCGCCCAAGTTTGTCACCTTGGGGATCACCAGTACTTCTAGTGGAGAAGAAAGATGGATCGTTGAGGATGGTTGTTGATTATCGTGGATTGAATGAAGTAACAATCAAGAACAAGTACCCACTGCCGATGATCAATGATCTGTTTGACCGACTACAAGGAGCTAAAGTATTTTCCAAGATTGATTTGCGATTAGGATACCACCAGTTGAAGATTCGAGATCAGGATATACCCAAGACAACTTTCACCACAAGGTATGGGCTATATGAGTACACCGTTATGTCATTTGGCCTGACTAACGCACCTGCCTATTTCATGAACATGATGAACAAAGTGTTTATGGAGTTTTTGGATAAGTTCGTCGTAGTGTTCATCGATGATATTCTGGTCTATTCGAAGAATGAAGAAGAGCATAAGGAGCATTTGCGTTTGGTACTTGGAAAGCTCAGAGAACATCAGTTATATGCCAAGTTCAGCAAGTGTGAGTTTTGGTTAAAGGAAGTTGGATTCCTTGGACATGTTATATCCGGAGAAGAAATAGCAGTAGATCCCACCAAGGTTAACACTGTGACTAATTGGGAAGCACCAATGTCAGTTGGAGAAATCCGGAGTTTTCTTGGACTCGCAGGATACTACCGGAGATTTATTGAGAATTTCTCGAAGATTGCAAAACCTATGACCGAGTTATTGAAGAAGGACACCAAGTTCAATTGGACGGAGGAATGTGAGGCTAGTTTCTAGGAGTTGAAGAAACGTTTAGTTACAGCGCCAGTGTTGATTCTGCCAGATCAACGCAAGGATAATGAAGTTTGTTGCGACGCTTCTCGTCGAAGACTTGGAGCAGTGCTAATGCAGGAGTGAAGAGTTGTTTCGTATGCCTCACCACAGCTTAAATCCCATGAGTTGAATTATGCTACGCATGATTTGGAGTTAGCAGCCGTAGTGCGTGCGTTGAAAACATGGAGACATTTTCTCATCGGAAACCATTGTGAGGTGTACACGGATCACAAGAGTTTGAAGTACATTTTCACGCAGAAGGAGTTGAATCTCAGGCAAAGGAGATGGTTGGAGCTCATCAAGGATTATGATATGAGATTGCATTATCACCCAGGGAAGGCTAACGTAGTAGCTTATGCGTTGAGCCGCAAGAGCCATGTCAACACACTCATGACAGGAGAGTTACCCAAGGAGTTAGTCGAGGATCTTCGTGAACTATGTTTGGAAATAGTTCCAAGAGGCTATGTAGCAGCATTGGAGATTCAGTCTACTTTGATGGATAAGATCAGAGAAGCTCAGAAGACAGACAAGGAAATTGCCGAGATAAAGGAAAGGATGAGCAAAGGAAAAGCCTAGGGATTTCGTGAGGATGAGCACGATACCTTATGGTTTGAGGACCGCGTTTATGTGCCCAATGATCCGGAGATCAGGAAGTTGATTCTACAAGAGGTCCATGATTCACCATATCTGATTCACCCAGGAAATACCAAGATGTATCTGGATTTGAAGGACAGTTTCTGGTGGAACAGAATGAAGAAGGATATTGCGGAGTATGTAGCAGTTTGTGATGTATGGCAGAGAGTGAAGGCAGAGCATCAGAAGCCAGCAGGATTGCTACAACCATTGCCGATACCCGAATGGAAGTGGGATAAGCTAGGCATGGATTTTATCACGGGATTGCCCAGGACTCGTTCAGGCTATGACTCGATATGGGTTGTAGTCGATCGTTTGACGAAGGTAGCTCATTTCATCCCAGTAAGGACCACTTACACCAGTGCTAAGTTGGAAAAGATATACATGACCAGGATCGTATGTTTGCATGGAGTTCCGAGGACCATTGTATCAGATAGAGGAACGCAGTTTACTTCAAAGTTTTGGAATCAGTTGCACTAAACTTTGGGTACCAGGCTAGAGTTCAGTACAACCTTTCATCCACAGACAGACAGACAGACCAAGAGAGTCAATCAGATTTTGGAGGACATGCTGAGAGCTTGTGCGCTAGATTATGGATCTAGTTGGGACGACAATTTGCCGTATGCAGAGTTCTCTTACAACAACAGTTATCAATCCAGTTTGAAGATGGCCCCTTTCGAAGCTCTGTATGGAAGGAGATGCAGGACACCGTTGTTGTGGGACGAAGTTGGAGACCGCCAGTTGTTTGGACCAGATTTGATTAAAGAGTCTGAACAGAAGGTGAAGTTGATTCGCGATTGGCTCAAGGTAGCCCAGTCTAGGCAGAAGAGTTATGCGGATTCTAAATACAAGGAGACAGTTTATGAAGTCGGAGACAGAGTGTATCTTCGAGTATCACCACTTCGAGGAGTGAAGCGCTTTGGAGCTAAGGGAAAGTTAGCACCACGTTTTGTAGGACCATACAGAGTTTTGGAACGTATGGGAGAAGTTGCTTACAAGTTGGAATTGCCCGAAGGATTGTCAGGAGTTCACGATATGTTCCATGTTTCACAGCTGAAGAAGTGCCACGCAGAGATGGCTGAGATACCACTGAGAGATACAGTGCCATTGGAAGCGATCCAGCTAGATAGTGATTTGACCTATGAGGAGAAACCAGTCAAGATTCTCGAATATGCCAGCCGAGTCACCCGCAGTAAGGTTATCAAGTTTTGCAAAGTTTAGTGGAGTCACCATACCGAGGATGAAGCCACCTGGGAGCGAGAGGAAGATCTACGGAAGGACCACTCTAACCTATTATCTAGCCAACCCGAATCTCGAGGGCGAGATTCATCTTAAGGGGGGTAGGTTTGTAACATCCCAAATTTTCAATTTGGAATGTTATACATAGATCATTCTTGCATATCATATTTTATTGCATTTCATTCGCGATCCTCGAAATCCTAAGCAACTCAAGGACCCTCGGAGAGAGTTGGGGATTTCCCGGTTTTCATATTTGATTTTTTTTATCAAATATTGAAACGAGGATTTTGGTTTTAATTATTTTTCTCTCCGAAAAATATTTCATATTAAAATATATGAGAGGGGATAATATGAATTCTCCAAATAATTGAAATATTGGAGGAAAAATATTAAAATCAAATATTTGATTTTTATTGGATTTTATTGCAATTTTATTTGCATTAGAAAATTTGCACGTTTTCAAAATTTCATTTTAGGGCCAAGAAAATGTTCATCTCGTTCTAAATATTTTATTTAGACGGTGAAAATTTGTTTTGGCATTTTTAGATTATTTTCTAGGTTTTATTTTCTGTTCGGCGGAATTGTTAAAAAAAAAACTTCCAGCGCCCGACTGGGCCGAGGCCCAGCCGAGCCGGCCCATCTCCCCCGCGCCGCCGTCTCCCACCTAGAGACCGCGCGCCGTCGCCGCCGACTCGGACCGGAGTCCGAGCCGGACTCCTCCTCCCCCGCCGCCTTTCCCCCTCCTGCAAGCCGCCCCTCCCCCTCTTAAATACCCCCCGAAACCCCGCCACCACCACCAACCCCGCCGCCCGCAGCCCCG